>NC_068432.1:38854516-38902016 GCF_023373465.1 Oncorhynchus keta
CAGGCTGACGAGGACCCTCTGGAGAGCCTGGTATGATGACGTCTGCAGGTCGAACAGAGACAGTCTGTAGTCTGAGCTGAGCTGGGCCTCGTGACGAATCGACTCAAACAACGCAGACGCTCGGTACAGCTGGAGAGAGAGAAAGAGAATACACAGCTACATCACACACGCATTCACGCCTGAATACATATCCATGCCGCACCCCTATCACGATATACACGCAATTAGTTATTATTTTCAATACAGGTCATCTCAAATCTCTAGAATCAGAGACTGCAGTTCCATAGTCCACCAGCATGTGTCAGCAGGACTGAAGAGAAGCTCAATTCTGAAACTATGTTGATACCTGGTGTTGGGCCTCTTCCAGGTTGCTGCTGGCCCACAGTGACAGGCCCAGACGGTGACGGATCTTAGCCTCCTCCTCTCTCCTCCCACACTGCTCCGCTAGACGCAGACCTGAGAGAGAGACAGAAGAGAGAGTGAGAGAAAGAGGGAGTCTCAAAACATCATTAAATCACCCTCTTCTCCAAAAACCATGTCTTCATTCATTCACTCTCTCTCTCTTGTTGTCTCTCTCTCCTCTCACCTTCTTGCAGGTACATGACAGCCTGTGTGTAGTTCTGTAGCGCATGGTGTGTCCTCCCCAGGCTGCCATATGCCAGTGTCTTGGCTGTGAGGTCATTATTCTGCGCCGCCACACTCAGGTGCTGCTCCTGATGACATCACAAGAGACAGAAAGGTCAAGTCTCAAACCGTCTACCTGACAGAACATGACTATAGTGTGATAGTATGTGTGATAGTGTGTTAGTGGGATAGTGAGTGTGATAGTGTGATAGTGGGAAAGTGTGATAGTGGGATAGTGTGATAGTGTGTGTGATAGTGGGATAGTGGGATAGTGTGATAGTGTGTGTGATAGTGGGATAGTGGGATAGTGTGATAGTGTGAGTGATAGTGGGATATGTTTTATTTTTTTATTTCACCAGGTAGGCAAGTTGAGAACAAGTTCTCATTTACAATTGCGACCTGGCCAAGATAAAGCAAAGCAGTTCGACAGATACAACGACACAGAGTTACACATGGAGTAAAACAAACATACAGTCAATAATACAGTATAAACAAGTCTATATACAATGTGAGCAAATTAGGTGAGAAGGGAGGTAAAGGCAAAAAAGGCCATGGTGGCAAAGTAAATACAATATAGCAAGTAAAACACTGGAATGGTAGTTTTGCAATGGAAGAATGTGCAAAGTAGAAATAAAAATAATGGGGTGCAAATTAGCAAAATAAATAAATAAATTAAATACAGTTGGGAAAGAGGGAGTTGTTTGGGCTAAATTATAGGTGGGCTATGTACAGGTGCAGTAATCTGTAAGATGCTCTGACAGTTGGTGCTTAAAGCTAGTGAGGGATAAGTGTTTCCAGTTTCAGAGATTTTTGTAGTTCGTTCCAGTCATTGGCAGCAGAGAACTGGAAGGAGAGGCGGCCAAAGAAAGAATTGGTTTTGGGGGTGACTAGAGAGATATACCTGCTGGAGCGTGTGCTACAGGTGGGAGATGCTATGGTGACCAGCGAGCTGAGATAAGGGGGGACTTTACCTAGCAGGGTCTTGTAGATGACATGGAGCCAGTGGGTTTGGCGACGAGTATAAAGCGAGGGCCAGCCAACGAGAGCGTACAGGTCGCAATGGTGGGTAGTATATGGGGCTTTGGTGACAAAACGGATTGCACTGTGATAGACTGCATCCAATTTGTTGAGTAGGGTATTGGAGGCTATTTTGTAAATGACATCGCCAAAGTCGAGGATTGGTAGGATGGTCAGTTTTACAAGGGTATGTTTGGCAGCATGAGTGAAGGATGCTTTGTTGCGAAATAGGAAGCCAATTCTAGATTTAACTTTGGATTGGAGATGTTTGATATGGGTCTGGAAGGAGAGTTTACAGTCTAACCAGACACCTAAGTATTTGTAGTTGTCCACGTATTCTAACTCAGAGCCGTCCAGAGTAGTGATGTTGGACAGGCGGGTAGGTGCAGGTAGCGATCGGTTGAAGAGCATGCATTTAGTTTTACTTGTATTTAAGAGCAATTGGAGGCCACGGAAGGAGAGTTGTATGTCATTGAAGCTTGCCTGGACGTTAGTTAACACAGTGTCCAAAGAAGGGCCGGAAGTATACAGAATGGTGTCGTCTGCGTAGAGGTGGATCAGGGACTCACCAGCAGCAAGAGCGACCTCATTGATGTATACAGAGAAGAGAGTCGGTCCAAGATAGTGGGATAGTGTGATAGTGGGATAGTGTGATAGTGGGATAGTGTGATAGTGGGATAGTGTGTGTGATAGTGGGAAAGTGTGTGTGATAGTGGGAAAGTGGGATAGTGGGATAGTGGGATAGTGTGATAGTGGGATAGTGTGATAGTGTGTGTGATAGTGGGATAGTGTGATAGTGTGTGTGATAGTGGGATAGTGGGATAGTGTGTGTGATAGTGTGATAGTGGCAAAGTGTGATAGTGGGATAGTGGGATAGTGTGATTGTGGGATAGTGTGATAGTGTGTGTGATAGTGGGATAGTGGGATAGTGTCATAGTGTGTGTGATAGTGGGATAGTGTGTGTGATAGTGTGATAGTGGCAAAGTGTGATAGTGGGATAGTGTGATAGTGGGATAGTGTGTGTGATAGTGTGATAGTGGGATAGTGTGTTAGTGGGATAGTGAGTGTGATAGTGGGATAGTGGGATAGTGTGATAGTGGGATAGTGTGATAGTGTGATAGTGGGATAGTGGGATAGTATGTGTGATAGTGTGATAGTATGTGTGATAGTGTGTTAGTGGGATAGTGTGTGTAATAGTGTGATAGTGGGAAAGTGTGGGATAGTGTGGGATAGTGTAATAAGTGTATGTGATAAATGTAATAAATGGGATAGTGTAATAAATGGATAGTGGATAGTGAATGTAATAAGTGTAATAGTGGGATAGTGTGAAAGTGGGATAGTGTAATAGTGGGATAGTGGAATAGTGTGATAGTGGATAAATGTAATAAGTGGGATAGTGTGATATGTGTGTAATAATAGGATAGTAGAATAAATGTGATAGTAGGATAGTGGGATAGTGTGAATAAATGTAATAGTGAAAAAGTGGGATAGTGGGATAAGTGTGATAGTGGGAAGTGTGATAGTGTGTGTGATAGTAAATATAGTGGGGATGTCATGTGTGATAGTGGATAGTGGGATAGTGGGATAGTGTGATAGTGGGATAGATGTGTGATAGTGGCAAAGTGTGATAGTGTGATAGTGTGTGATAGTGGGATAGTGTGATAGTGGGATAGTGTGATAGTGGGATAGTGTGATAGTGGGATAGTGAGTGTGATAGTGGATAAGTGTGATAGTGTGATAAAGTGTAATGATAGTGGGATAGTATGTGGATAGTGTGATAGATGTGTGATAGTGTGTTAGTGGGATAGAAGTGATAGATAGTGTGATAGTGGGAAAGTGTGATAGTGTGATAGTGGATAGTGTGATAGTGGATAGTGTGATAGTGGGATAGTGTGATAGTGTGTGTGATAGTGTGATAGTGGGATAGTGTGTGTGATAGTGGGATAGTGTGGATAGTGTGATAGTGGGAAAGTGGGATAGATAAGTGTGTGTGATAGTGGATAGTGGATAGTGATAGTGTGTGTGATAGTGGGATAGTGGGATAGTGTGATAGTGTGATAGTGTGTGATAGTGGGATAGTGTGATGTGTGTGATGTGGATAGTGTGATAGTGGGATAGTGGATAGTGGATAGTGTGTGATAGTGGTAATAGTGATAGTGTCATAGTGTGTGTGATAGTGGATAGTGTGATAGTGTGATAGTGTGATAGTGTGTGTGATAGTAAATAGTGTGATAAATGTGATAGTGGATAGTGGGATAGTGTGTGTGATAGTGTGATAAATGGGAAAGTGTGATAGTGGGATAGTGGATAGTGTGTGTGATAGTGGGATAGTGGGATAGTGTGATAGTGGGATAGTGTGATAGTGAATAGTGTGATAGTGTGATAGTGTGTGATAGTGGGTGATAGTGTAATAGTGTGTGTGATAGTGGGATAGTGGATGTAAATGTAAAAGTGATAGTGTGATAGTGGGATAGTGAGTGTGATAGTGGGATAGTGTGATAGTGGGATAGTGTGATAGTGTGTGTGATAGTGTGATAGTGGGATAGTAGTGTGATAGTGGGATAGTGTGTTAGTGGGATGATAGGTGTGTAGTGTGATAGTGGGAAAGTGTGATAGTGTGTGGGATAGTGGTGATAGTGGGATAGTGTGATAGTGTATGTAATAGTGTGTGTGATATGTGATAGTGAATGATAGTGTGTAATGATAGTGGAGTGTGATAGTGATAGTGGGAAAGTGGGATAGTGTGATGTGTGGGATAGTGGTATAGTGGGATAGTGTGATAGTGTGTGATAGTGGATAGTGGGATAGTGTGATAGTGATGTGTGTGATAGTGGGATAGTGTGATAGTGGATAGTGATGTGTGATAGTGGATAGGGATAGTGGAATGTAATAGTGTGTGATAGTGGTATAGTGTGATAGTGTGATAGTGGGATAGTGGGATAGTGTGTAGTGATAGTGTGATAGTGGGAAAGTGTGATAGTGTGATAGTGATAGTGAAAGTGTGTGATAGTGGGATAGTGTGATAGTGATAGTGGAATAATGTCAATAGTGTGTGTGATAAGTGGGATAATAAAATATGTGATAGTGTGATAGTGTGATAAGTGATGTGTAATAGTGGCAAAGTGTAATATGTGGGATAGTGGGATAGTGGGATAGTGATAGTGTGAGTGGGATAGTGTAATTAGTGGGATAGTAGTGTGATAGTGGGATAAATAGTGTGATAGTGGGATAGTGTGATAGTGTGTGTGATAGTGTGATAGTGTGGATAGTATGTGTGATAGTGTGATAGTAGAATAATATGTGTGATAGTGTGTTAGTGGGATAGTGAGTGTGATAGTGTGATAGTGGGAAAGTGTGATAGTGGGATAGTGTGATAGTGTGATAGTCTGTTAGTGGGATAGTGAGTGTGATAGTGTAATAGTGGGAAAGTGTGATAGTGTGATAGTGTGATAGTGAGATAGTGTGTGATAGTGGGATAGTGTGATAGTGTGTGTGCTAGTGTGATAGTGGGATAGTGTGATAGTGGGATAGTGTGATAGTGTGTGTGATAGTGGGATAGTGGGATAGTATGTGTGATAGTGTGATAGTATGTGTGATAGTGTGATAGTGTGTGTGATAGTGTGATAGTGGGATAGTGTGATAGTGGGATAGTGTGTGTGATAGTGGGATAGTGTGATAGTGGGATAGTGTGTTAGTGGGATAGTGAGTGTGATAGTGGGATAGTGTGATAGTGGGATAGTGTGATAGTGTGTGATAGTGGGATAGTGGGATAGTATGTGTGATAGTGTAATAAAGTATGTGTGATAGTGATAGTGGGATAGTGAGTGTGATAGTGTGATAGTGGGAAAGTGTAATATGTGATAGTGGGATAGTGTAATGTGATAGTAAATGATAGTGGGATAAATGCAATAGTGGGATAAATGTAAGTGTAATAGTGGGATAGTGTGATAGTGGGATAGTGTGTGATAGTGGGATAGTGTGATGTGGGATAGTGGGATAGTGTGATAGTGGGATAGTGTGATAGTGTGTGTGATAGTGGGATAGTGGGATAGTGTGATAGTGGGATAGTGTGTGTGATAGTGTGATAGTGGGAAAGTGGGATAGTGGGATAGTGTGATAGTGGGATAGTGTGATAGTGTGTGTGATAGTGGTATAGTGGGATAGTGTCATAGTGTGTGGGATAGTGGGATAGTGTGATAGTGGGATAGTGTGTGTGATAGTGTGATAGTGGCAAAGTGTGATAGTGGGATAGTGTGATAGTGTGATAGTGGGATAGTGTGATAGTGTGTGTGATAGTGTGATAGTGGGATAGTGTGTTAGTGTGATAGTGAGTGTGATAGTGGGATAGTGTGATAGTGTGTGTGATAGTGGGATAGTATGTGTGATAGTGTGATAGTATGTGTGATAGTGTGTTAGTGGGATAGTGAGTGTGATAGTGTGATAGTGGGAAAGTGTGATAGTGGGATAGTGGGATAGTGTGTGATAGTGGGATAGTGTGATAGTGGGATAGTGTGATAGTGTGTGTGATAGTGTGATAGTGGGATAGTGTGTGTGATAGTGGGAAAGTGTGTGTGATAGTGTGATAGTGGGAAAGTGGGATAGTGGGATAGTGTGATAGTGTGTGTGATAGTGGGATAGTGTGATAGTGTGATAGTGTGTGTGATAGTGGGATAGTGTGATAGTGTGTGTGATAGTGGGATAGTGGGATAGTGTGTGTGATAGTGTGATAGTGGGAAAGTGTGATAGTGGGATAGTGTGATAGTGGGTGTGATAGTGGGATAGTGGGATAGTGGGATAGTGTGATAGTGTGTGTGATAGTGGTATAGTGGGATAGTGTCATAGTGTGTGTGATAGTGGGATAGTGTGATAGTGTGATAGTGTGTGTGATAGTGGGATAGTGTGATAGTGTGTGTGATAGTGGGATAGTGGGATAGTGTGTGTGATAGTGTGATAGTGGGAAAGTGTGATAGTGGGATAGTGTGATAGTGGGATAGTGTGTGTGATAGTGGGATAGTGGGATAGTGGGATAGTGTCATAGTGTGTGGGATAGTGGGATAGTGTGATAGTGTGATAGTGTGATAGTGTGTGTGATAGTGTGATAGTGGCAAAGTGTGATAGTGGGATAGTGTGATAGTGGGATAGTGTGTGTGATAGTGTGATAGTGGGATAGTGTGTTAGTGGGATAGTGAGTGTGATAGTGGGATAGTGTGATAGTGTGATAGTGGGATAGTGTGATAGTGTGTGTGATAGTGTGATAGTGGGATAGTATGTGTGATAGTGTGATAGTATGTGTGATAGTGTGTTAGTGGGATAGTGAGTGTGATAGTGTGATAGTGGGAAAGTGTGATAGTGGGATAGTGTGATAGTGTGATAGTCTGTTAGTGGGATAGTGAGTGTGATAGTGTAATAGTGGGAAAGTGTGATAGTGTGATAGTGTGTGTGATAGTGAGATAGTGTGTGATAGTGGGATAGTGTGTGTGCTAGTGTGATAGTGGGATAGTGGGATAGTGGGATAGTGTGTGTGATAGTGGGATAGTGTGATAGTGGGATAGTGTGATAGTGGGATAGTGTGATAGTGGGATAGTGTGTGGGATAGTGGGATAGTGTGATAGTGTGTGTGATAGTGTGTGTGATAGTGGGATAGTGGGATAGTGTGTGTGATAGTGTGATAGTGGGATAGTGTGATAGTGGGATAGTGTGTGTGATAGTGGGATAGTGGGATAGTGTCATAGTGTGTGTGATAGTGGGATAGTGGGATAGTGTGATAGTGGGATAGTGTGTGTGATAGTGTGATAGTGGCAAAGTGTGATAGTGGGATAGTGTGATAGTGTGATAGTGGGATAGTGTGATAGTGGGATAGTGTGTTAGTGGGATAGTGAGTGTGATAGTGGGATAGTGTGATAGTGTGTGTGATAGTGTGATAGTATGTGTGATAGTGTGTTAGTGGGATAGTGAGTGTGATAGTGGGAAAGTGTGATAGTGGGATAGTGTGATAGTGGGATAGTGTGATAGTGTGTGTGATAGTGTGATAGTGTGTGTGATAGTGTGATAGTGGGATAGTGTGTGATAGTGGGATAGTGTGTGATAGTGGGATAGTGTGATAGTGGGATAGTGTGATAGTGGGATAGTGTGTGATAGTGGGATAGTGTGATAGTGGGATAGTGTGATAGTGGGATAGTGTGATAGTGTGTGTGATAGTGTGATAGTGGGATAGTGTGATAGTGGGATAGTGTGTGTGATAGTGGGATAGTGTGATAGTGGGATAGTGGGATAGTGTGTGTGATAGTGGGATAGTGTGATAGTGGGATAGTGTGATAGTGTGTGTGATAGTGGGATAGTGTGATAGTGGGATAGTGTGATAGTGTGTGATAGTGGCAAAGTGTGATAGTGTGATAGTGTATGTGATAATGTGATAGTGTGTGTTTACCTGACAGTCCACAGCCTTTTCGTAGTTTCCCAGCGCCTCATAGGTCAGTCCCATGTTCCCATAGGCCATTCCCTGACTCCTCCCACTTCCAGTCTCCTCCGCAATCTCTAATGCGCTCTGGTGCCACTAGAGAGAGAGAGATTGATGGACACAGACAGGCAGACAGTACAACACTGCATGGGGAATATAATAGAGATTGATGGACACAGACAGGCAGACATTAGAACACTGCATGGGGAATATAATAGAGATTGATGGACACAGACAGGCAGACATTAGAACACTGCATGGGGAATATAATAGAGATTGATGGACACAGACAGGCAGACAGTAGAACTCTGCATGGGGAATATAATAGAGATTGATGGACACAGGCAGGCAGACAGTAGAACACTGCATGGGGAATATAATAGAGATTGATGGACACAGAAAGGCAGACAGTAGAACTCTGCATGGGGAATATAATAGAGATTGATGGACACAGGCAGGCAGACAGTAGAACACTGCATGGGGAATATAATAGAGATTGATGGACACAGGCAGGCAGACAGTAGAACTCTGCATGGGGAATATAATAGAGATTGATGGACACAGGCAGGCAGACAGTAGAACTCTGCATGGGGAATATAATAGAGATCGATGGACACAGACAGGCAGACAGTAGAACACTGCATGGGGAATATAATAGAGATCGATGGACACAGACAGGCAGACAGTAGAACACTGCATGGGGAATATAATAGAGATTGATGGACACAGACAGGCAGACAGTAGAACTCTGCATGGGGAATATAATAGAGATCGATGGACACAGACAGGCAGACAGTAGAACTCTGCATGGGGAATATAATAGAGATTGATGGACACAGACAGGCAGACAGTAGAACACTGCATGGGGAATATAATAGAGATTGATGGACACAGGCAGGCAGACAGTAGAACTCTGCATGGGTAATATAATAGAGATCGATGGACACAGACAGGCAGACAGTAGAACTCTGCATGGGGAATATAATAGAGATTGATGGACACAGGCAGGCAGACAGTAGAACTCTGCATGGGTAATATAATAGAGATCGATGGACACAGACAGGCAGACAGTAGAACTCTGCATGGGGAATATAATAGAGATCGATGGACACAGACAGGCAGACAGTAGAACTCTGCATGGGGAATATGATAGAGATTGATGGACACAGACAGGCAGACAGTAGAACTCTGCATGGGTAATATAATAGAGATTGATGGACACAGACAGGCAGACAGTAGAACACTGCATGGGTAATATAATAGAGATTGATGGACACAGACAGGCAGACAGTAGAACTCTGCATGGGGAATATAATAGAGATTGATGGACACAGACAGGCAGACAGTAGAACTCTGCATGGGGAATATAATAGAGATTGATGGACACAGACAGGCAGACAGTAGAACACTGCATGGGGAATATAATAGAGATTGATGGACACAGACAGGCAGACAGTAGAACTCTGCATGGGGAATATAATAGAGATTGATGGACACAGGCAGGCAGACAGTAGAACACTGCATGGGGAATATAATAGAGATCGATGGACACAGGCAGGCAGACAGTAGAACACTGCATGGGGAATATAATAGAGATCGATGGACACAGGCAGGCAGACAGTAGAACACTGCATGGGGAATATAATAGAGATTGATGGACACAGACAGGCAGACAGTAGAACACTGCATGGGGAATATAATAGAGATCGATGGACACAGACAGGCAGACAGTAGAACTCTGCATGGGGAATATAATAGAGATTGATGGACACAGACAGGCAGACAGTAGAACTCTGCATGGGGAATATAATAGAGATTGATGGACACAGACAGGCAGACAGTAGAACTCTGCATGGGGAATATAATAGAGATCGATGGACACAGGCAGGCAGACAGTAGAACTCTGCATGGGTAATATAATAGAGATCGATGGACACAGACAGGCAGACAGTAGAACTCTGCATGGGGAATATAATAGAGATTGATGGACACAGACAGGCAGACAGTAGAACTCTGTATGGGGAATATAATAGAGATTGATGGACACAGGCAAGCAGACAGTAGAAGACTGCATGGGGAATATAATAGAGATTGATGGACACAGACAGGCAGACAGTAGAACTCTGCATGGGGAATATAATAGAGATTGATGGACACAGGCAGGCAGACAGTAGAACACTGCATGGGGAATATAATAGAGATCGATGGACACAGGCAGGCAGACAGTAGAACACTGCATGGGGAATATAATAGAGATTGATGGACACAGACAGGCAGACAGTAGAACACTGCATGGGGAATATAATAGAGATCGATGGACACAGACAGGCAGACAGTAGAACTCTGCATGGGGAATATAATAGAGATCGATGGACACAGACAGGCAGACAGTAGAACTCTGCATGGGGAATATAATAGAGATTGATGGACACAGGCAGGCAGACAGTAGAACACTGCATGGGGAATATAATAGAGATTGATGGACACAGACAGGCAGACAGTAGAACTCTGCATGGGGAATATAATAGAGATTGATGGACACAGACAGGCAGACAGTAGAACACTGCATGGGGAATATAATAGAGATCGATGGACACAGACAGGCAGACAGTAGAACTCTGCATGGGGAATATAATAGAGATCGATGGACACAGACAGGCAGACAGTAGAACTCTGCATGGGGAATATAATAGAGATTGATGGACACAGACAGGCAGACAGTAGAACTCTGCATGGGGAATATAATAGAGATTGATGGACACAGGCAGGCAGACAGTAGAACTCTGCATGGGGAATATAATAGAGATTGATGGACACAGAAAGGCAGACAGTAGAACACTGCATGGGGAATATAATAGAGATTGATGGACACAGGCAGGCAAACAGTAGAACACTGCATGGGGAATATAACAGCACCAACCTGCAGAGCTGCCTCGTTCTCCCCCATCAGCTGGTACACTGCACCCAGCGCCGCGCTCGCTTCGCCCTCTAGTGCTCGGTCCTGGGAGGAACAGGTTTAGAATAAATAGTGATAGCATATAGATTAATAACATACAGGTAACTGCCAAAGGTTAGTCACCCCTCCTTCCCTGCTTGTCATTCATTCATTGGAGGTAGAAGTCTTACCCCTGAGGTGCAGGCGATGTTGAGCTGATGCTCCAGGCAGGACAGGGCTTGCTCATAATTTCCCAGCTGGCTGTGTAGGTCTCCCAGCTCCCCATAGGCCTGGGCCTTCCCCCCTCCTTCACCTCCGCCTCCTGATCCGCCCAGCTCATGGGCCACCACCAGTCTCTTCTCAAAACACACCAAAGCTTGCTGGAGACTACCTAGAGATCTGAGAGGAGTTGTTTTTGTTTACCCCCATTTCCCTTTTCATAGTTGCTAATGTAGACCTGCTGCTTGCTGCATATGAGTCACTATTGCATTCAGAACGAGCCCTACAAATTATTTACATAAATGCATTTCATGAGTCACAACATAAAACACTCAGCTCTGAAAATCCAAACATCAAAAGGCATCTAGTTTCCCAGAGAGATATATGAGCAACTTAAGAAGGCAAACAAGAAAACAAATTGGGCAGTAACCACAGGACATGTTCATTTAGCTAGTATGAGATATAATATGTGATATCCTTGGGGGAGGAAATGTAAAAGAAACTAACACTGAGCTGTGACTTTATCTGTCTAACTACTGTAAGTGACTTGTCCTATCATCACTCTGTCATTCCCTCACCAGGGACCAGCAGAGAAGCAGAGAGAGGAGGGTGAGAGAGAGAGATATAAAGACAGAGGAGGGTGAGAGAGAGAGATATAAAGACAGAGGAGGGTGAGAGAGAGATGTAAAGACAGAGGAGGGTGAGAGAGAGAGATATAAAGACAGAGGAGGGTGAGAGAGAGAGATATAAAGACAGAGGAGGGTGAGAGAGAGATGTAAAGACAGAGGAGGGTGAGAGAGAGAGATATAAAGACAGAGGAGGGTGAGAGAGAGATATAAAGACAGAGGAGGGTGAGAGAGATATAAAGACAGAGGAGGGTGAGAGAGAGATATAAAGACAGAGGAGGGTGAGAGAGAGATGTAAAGACAGAGGAGGGTGAGAGAGATATAAAGACAGAGGAGGGTGAGAGAGATATAAAGACAGAGGAGGGTGAGAGAGAGATATAAAGACAGAGGAGGGTGAGAGAGAGATGTAAAGACAGAGGAGGGAGAGAGAGAGATATAAAGACAGAGGAGGGTGAGAGAGAGATGTAAAGACAGAGGAGGGTGAGAGAGAGATGTAAAGACAGAGGAGGGTGAGAGAGAGATATAAAGACAGAGGAGGGTGAGAGAGAGATATAAAGACAGAGGAGGGAGAGAGAGAGATATAAAGACAGAGGAGGGTGAGAGAGAGATGTAAAGACAGAGGAGGGTGAGAGAGAGATGTAAAGACAGAGGAGGGTGAGAGAGAGATGTAAAGACAGAGGAGGGAGAGAGAGAGATATAAAGACAGAGGAGGGTGAGAGAGAGAGAGATATAAAGACAGAGGAGGGAGAGAGAGATATAAAGACAGAGGAGGGTGAGAGAGAGATGTAAAGACAGAGGAGGGTGAGAGAGAGATGTAAAGACAGAGGATGGTGAGAGAGAGATGTAAAGACAGAGGAGGGAGAGAGAGAGATATAAAGACAGAGGAGGGTGAGAGAGAGATATATAAAGACAGAGGAGGGTGAGAGAGAGATGTAAAGACAGAGGAGGGTGAGAGAGAGATATATAAAGACAGAGGAGGGTGAGAGAGATATAAAGACAGAGGAGGGTGAGAGAGAGATGTAAAGACAGAGGAGGGTGAGAGAGAGATATAAAGACAGAGGAGGGTGAGAGAGAGATGTAAAGACAGAGGAGGGTGAGAGAGAGATGTAAAGACAGAGGAGGGTGAGAGAGAGATGTAAAGACAGAGGAGGGTGAGAGAGATATATAAAGACAGAGGAGGGTGAGAGAGATATATAAAGACAGAGGAGGGTGAGAGAGAGATGTAAAGACAGAGGAGGGTGAGAGAGAGATGTAAAGACAGAGGAGGGTGAGAGAGAGAGATATAAAGACAGAGGAGGGTGAGAGAGAGAGAGATAAAGACAGAGGAGGGTGAGAGAGAGAGATATAAAGACAGAGGAGGGAGAGAGAGAGATATAAAGACAGAGGAGGGTGAGAGAGAGATATAAAGACAGAGGAGGGTGAGAGAGAGAGAGATAAAGACAGAGGAGGGTGAGAGAGAGAGAGATAAAGACAGACGCGGGTGAGAGAGAGAGAGAGAGATAAAGACAGAGGCGGGTGAGAGAGAGAGAGATAAAGACAGAGGAGGGTGAGAGAGAGAGATATAAAGACAGAGGAGGGTGAGAGAGAGATATAAAGACAGAGGAAGGTGAGCGAGAAAGAAAGAGGAAAATATTGAGAGAGGGGGAGGGGGGGGTAAAAGAGAGACAGATCTAACGAGACATACAGAGAGATAAAGAGACAGACAGAGAGATAAAGAGACAGACAGAGAGAGTGTCTCAGCCCTTACCTGTGTGCGTTGCCCAGTCCCCTGTAGGCTCTCTCCTGGTCCTGAACATGGTTGAGACTCTGAGCCACGGTTAGAAACATCTCACTGTACTTTATAGCTTCCTCAAAGTCTCCCAGAGAGTCATAACAGTCTGCTAGGTTCCCGTAGGCCCTGCCTCTGTCCAGCACACACTCAACCCCACTCAGCTGCTCCAGCATGGCCAACTGCTGCTCAAAATACCCAATGGCCTCCTCCAGGACGCCCATGTTCATCTTGGCGATGCCCATGTTGCCCTGGACCTGTGCCTCCACGCGGGCGTCTCTGAGGCCCTGTGCCAGGGTGAGCTGGGCCTGGTAGCACTGGAAGGCTGTGGCGTAGTCCGTCAGGGCCATGTGGACGGCTGCCAGGCGGCCCAGAGCACCACACTGCCCCTGTTGGTCGTCTAGAGCGGTGCGGGCAGACAGCTCCTGCTGGTGGAAGGACAGCGCCAGGTCGTACTGGCGGAGGAGTCTGGGGGAGGAAAGAAGGGAGAAAACCACTATTACTTCTCAGTCAATATTATCTGAAAACATACGGGAAGTTTATAAATAAAATACTAATTTAAATCCTAACTGGATTAGGAGTCTACCTGTGGGCGGAGCCTAGCGCTGAGTATGCGTCGGCCTCCATTTTGTGGCCTTTGACCTCCTGAGCCAGGGTGAGCTGCTGCTGGTAGAACCTCACCGCCCCGGCCACGTCAACCCGACACACACACACATCCCCCAGGTTCCCCAGGGCACGGAACACAGCCTGGACACAAACGCACATACACATTGTTTTAATGTAGAATCTCACCACCCCTGCCAAGTCCCCTCCAGCACACATGCTGACCCCTTAACGACCCATTCCACCAATACCAGTTGTGCTAGTTACTATCTGCACCTGTGTGTTGTTGAGAGCCTGAGCCAGGGACAGCAGGTATCTCTGACAGTCCTCAGCCTTGTTGTATTCCCCCAGGGCTTTGTAGGCCAGACCCAGGTTACAGTAGGCTTTAGCCTGGGACAACTTATCCCCCAGGTCTTTCGCCAGGGCCAGGTCCTGTTCATAATACCTGTTAGGAGAAAGAAGAAAAGGTGTGTTTCCTTCCTCATTTCCTTTTCAAAGTCGACAACTTTCTGTATTTAGTTGGAGAGGTCAGGACAATCTTTAAGAGCTATTATTATACATACAGATGGATGGAGTGTGTCTGCTACCTGACGGACTCTCTGTACTGTCCCAGGCAGTAGTGTGTGTAGGCCAGGTTGTGGCAGACCTTGCCCTCTTCCTCCAGGTCCTGTAGCTGGGGTGACAGGGTCAGGTACTGCTGGTAGTAGGGAACCGCCTGGACATACTCCCCTCTACAGCAGTGGAAGTTACCCAGGTTACCTACACACACACACACACACACACTTTACCTTTAGGAATCAATAAAGTATATTTCAATTCTTCATTTGTTGGTTTGACCCCCTGTCTCGGTTACCTAGTGCCCTGGTCGTGCTCTGTCTGTCTGTTACCTAGTGCCCTGGTCGTGCTCTGTCTGTCTGTTACCTAGTGCCCTGGTCGTGCTCTGTCTGTCTGTTACCTAGTACCCTGGTCGTGCTCTGTCCGTCTGTTACCTAGTGCCCTGGTCGTGCTCTGTCTGTCTGTTACCTAGTACCCTGGTCGTGCTCTGTCTGTCTGTTACCTAGTGCACTGGTCGTGCTCTGTCTGTCTGTTACCTAGTACCCTGGTCGTGCTCTGTCTGTCTGTTACCTAGTGCCCTGGTCGTGCTCTGTCTGTCTGTTACCTAGTACCCTGGTCGTGCTCTGTCTGTCTGTTACCTAGTGCACTGGTCCTGCTCTGTCTGTCTGTTACCTAGTACCCTGGTCGTGCTCTGTCTGTCTGTTACCTAGTGCCCTGGTCGTGCTCTGTCTGTTTGTTACCTAGTGCCTTGGTCGTGCTCTGTCTGTCTGTTATCTGGTGCCCTGGTCGTGCTCTGTCTGTCTGTTACCTAGTGCCCTGGGCATGCTCTGTCTGTATGTTACCTAGTGCCCTGGTCGTGCTGTCTGTCTGTTACCTAGTGCCCTGGTCGTGCTCTGTCTGTCTGTTACCTAGTGCCCTGGTCGTGACCTGTCTGTCTGTTACCTAGTGCCCTGGCTGTGCTCTGTGTGTCTCGTAGTTCGCGTGCGATGGTCAGGTGGTGCAGGTAGTGCTGGAGAGCCCGGTCGTGAGCGCCCAGAGCCTGATAGGCTACAGCCAGGTTACCATGGGTAGAGGCCTGGGAGGGCCGGTCATTCACCTGGGAGAGGAAAGAAAGGTCAATACCAGGTGTGTGTCTGCCTTCGGTGATATCTGACACCTATGATAGCGTGCAGCCTGGTCGTACATCCCCAGGGCTCTCTGTGTGTGTGTTCGTTCATGTGTATGTGTGTTCACGTGTATATCCTCACCTCTAGTGATATGTGCAGCTCCTGCCGGTGGTAGCGCACAGCCTGGTCGTACATCCCCAGAGCGTTGAATGCATTGCCCATGTTCCCATAGGCCCTGCCCTGAGCAGCATAGTCCCCCAGCTCCTGGACCAAACACAGGTGGGCATTGTGGAGCTTCAACGCTGCATCGTACTCCCCCTTCATCTGATGGATTATACCTGAGAGAGAGGCAGTCCATTGGAGTGAAAGTGAGTGACGGATAAGCAGAGATTAGAGATCAGACATGAGGATGACCGATTAGGATCACAGCCAACCGTCTGACACAGATGCTGGGCACGTTCAGAAGGACAGAACATCTAACAGTGAATCATGTTGGTTCATTTCTATCTGCAACTTTCAAAGCGTTTCATATCCCTGAATACACCCATGTCCGAGTGTGTGTGTGTGTGTGTGTGTGTGTGTGTGTGTGTGTGTGTGTGTGTGTGTGTGTGTGTGTGTGTGTGTGTGTGTGTGTGTGTGTGTGTGTGTGTGTGTGTGTGTGTGTGTGGGGGGGGGGGGTATCAGAGCTAGAGTATCTGCATCAAACAGGACAAGGGAGGGAGGAATGAAAGAGGGAGTAAAGGTGGAGGAGAGACATATGGAAGAGAGAGAGAGAGGTAGGGGGTGTCGAGACAGCAGATGGATCATTAATACATGGCCCTGATGTCTCTCCGTCTGATCCAATATGTGTGTGTGTGTGTGTGTGTTTGTAGGCTAGAGGGTCAGTTGAAAATGGAATGGAGCATGAGATGGGCTAAGCTAGCTTGGCATTCTGAGTGGAGAAACGTTCTTTCATCCTGAACACAGCCCTGATGTAACAAGAGGCAAAGGGTACCATAACATTTTCAATGCCTTTCTAAAGTACAAAAACATGTCTGTCAATAATATATCAATGGTTGGTTACTTATCCCAAAATCTTTATTCAAACGAATTTCCTGCCAGGAACATTTGACATTGAAAGCTTGAATGATCTATCAATGTTGGACTAATCAATGGCACTGCAGCCATTCTCTTTTAACAGAGTAGGTTCTGATCTGCAGCTCAACAGACTTGTGAAAGAAGTTAAAAGGTTCAAAATTAGCTAAATACAATTACAGAATTTGCAAACACTCAAAATCCTCTTCTATCCTTGTCTCGGTTTGCTGGGCCTGCACCCCGATGCGATACACCATTTTCTCCCCGGTGGATTTGGTCTTGTCGAAGACAGACATTTTATCCTGTAGGGGGCCTTCAGTGGAGTCCTGTGCTCCTCCCTCCATTGGGTAGCAGCCTTCTCCAAAGAAACGGTGGCCTGCATGCTCAGGCACACACTCCACACATGCAAACTCATCAAATCAAATCAAATGTATTTATATAGCCCTTCGTACATCAGCTGATATCTCAAAGTGCTGTACAGAAACCCAGCCTAAAATCCCAAACAGCAAGCAATGCAGGTGTAGAAGCACGGTGGCTAGGAAAAACTCCCTAGAAAGGCCAAAACCTAGGAAGAAACCTAGAGAGGAACCAGGCTATGTGGGGTGGCAGTAGAGGCTAAGTGTGTAGGCCCTCGGAGTGTGTTTAGGGTGTTGGAGCCTGTCTCGCAGGTGTCCTCCAGGCAGATTCTGCAGAAGCTGTGGCTGCAGTGGAGGTTGACTGTAAAGTAGTCTGTAAAGTTCTCACAGCAGATGGGACATAACAGGTCATCATCCTCCAGGGGGAGGAGACAGGCTGTCATCCTCTCTGGACAACTGGAGAGAAAATGTGATGGAACTGAGAAAGAGCCAGTGTTGTGTGCTGTACAAGTGTGTTAAAAAGGGAGAGATCGTCTATAAGAGGGATACATATTAAAACGTACCTGACTCGCACATGAAATAGCTTACACACAACGCTGCCCTAATTATGCCCCACAACCCTAATCACAGAGTTCAGTTTGCTAAGTAGACCCCTGTAACACACTTACAAGTAATGTACGTTTATGATGATTGGACTATTTAACATTTTAGAATGGTTTCAATGAGCTCGCTAGGTGCTGAGGACAACAACAAGTTAAACAGCTAATGACCTCAACTCAGCTCAAGAGTGAGCAGTCTGGGACAGTGCACGCCAAAAACACATTGGGCATTTTATTAATGAGCTGTCTAGCTAACGACAAACGAATAAACCTGAGAGAAGCACAACAACAATTTGTAAAACAACGTGCCTTGTGTGGTATTTTGGATGCGGTAGCTCCCAAAAAACAGATGAAGCTGCAGGTGATGATATCAACTTCTTCACTGAGTGACATGAGCCTGGACGTGTGGGTGTTCAGGGCAGGGGACTGAACTGGGACATGTTCAGTACACAAACGTTACGTTGCAGATAGAAATGTCATGAATATTTTTTCAAATAGGTGTGGATGGTTTTAAATCATAAGCACAGTACATAGCCTAGGCTTTCACCTCGATCAGACTGACAGCATCATTTTGTTTTGGAACACCAGAAAGACATTTATTTCCAATGGAACGCTGTGTTTGCCTTGCAGCATTGCGTTGCAGAGACAGTTGCAGTGTGTTCTGTGACGTTGGAACATACGCATCAGATTCTATGTGTAGACATGACAGATACAGGAGAAAAAGGTGAATGGTGAACTTTTTTTGCACACATATCTAGTATACATTTTGGGTTACATAATGAAAAAAGTTTGACTGCAGAATTTATTACGCTGTATTGATGCAAACACACTGTCGGTCTGATTGAGGCATTAAGCCTTGTGCACACCAACTGTGTCAAACTGTATGCGTTCCAGCGGCAATCAGCAACACTTGGAAATCAAACTGTTGAAAAGATTGTAATCTGTTTGTAGTTAGGCTACCAAAATCATTTCTCAATATTGAGTGACCAGCAGAGAGGATCTGCCATGCCGTTAAATGCACATATTCCCAGAATCCCATCGTTCTCTTACTTTATTATTGGGTGAGTCAAGTTTTGAAGGACTATAATTTCCTCCACCAGGATAGATGGACTTCATATTGTACAATCTGTCTCCCCTCTTTCTGTAGGCCTAGATTTTACCATTTTTATTGATCTCAGTTCATTTCAGTCATTTTTGTGGTACACAGTTTTTTTTTCTAATGTGGAATTGTATGAAATGCATTTTTAAAGGGGCAACGTTTACCCCTGGCGCGGATCTCAGATCTCAGCGATTGGTCCAGAACGGTATTTTTTACAAACAAACAGTCATGTGCTAAATTAAAGGAGACTACATTTACTACTGTTAGGCCTCCCGAATCTATTCCTAGACCTAGACTACTCATCACATTAGGAACTGTATCTTACTGTTAGGCCTACCAAATCTATTCCTAGACTACTCATCACATTAGGACCGTATCTTATTGTTAGGCCTACCAAATCTATTCCTAGACTACTCATCACATTAGGAACTGTATCTTATTGTTAGGCCTCCCAAATCTATTCCTAGACCTAGACTACTCATCACATTAGGAACTGTATCTTACTGTTAGGCCTCCCTAATCTATTCCTAGACCTAGACTACTCATCACATTAAGAACTGTATCTTACTGTTAGGCCTCCCTAATCTATTCCTAGACCTAGACTACTCATCACATTAGGAACTGTATCTTACTGTTAGGCCTCCCTAATCTATTCCTAGACCTAGACTACTCATCACATTAGGAACTGTATCTTATTGTTAGGCCTCCCTAATCTATTCCTAGACCTAGACAACTCATCACATTAGGAACTGTATCTTACTGTTAGGCCTCCCTAATCTATTCCTAGACCGAGACTACTCATCACATTAGGAACCGTATCTTACTGTTAGGCCTCCCTAATCTATTCCTAGACCTAGACTAGGCCTCCCTAATCTATTCCTCATCACATTAAGAACTGTATCTTACTGTTAGGCCTCCCTAATCTATTCCTAGACCTAGACTACTCATCACATTAGGAACTGTATCTTACTGTTAGGCCTCCCTAATCTATTCCTAGACCTAGACTACTCATCACATTAGGAACTGTATCTTATTGTTAGGCCTCCCTAATCTATTCCTAGACCTAGACAACTCATCACATTAGGAACTGTATCTTACTGTTAGGCCTCCCTAATCTATTCCTAGACAACTCATCACATTAGGAACTGTATCTTACTGTTAGGCCCCCAAATCTATTCCAAGACCTAGACTACTCATCACATTAGGAACTGTATCTTATTGTTAGGCCTCCCTAATCTATTCCTAGACCTAGACAACTCATCACATTAGGAACTGTATCTTACTGTTAGGCCTCCCTAATCTATTCCTAGACCTAGACTACTCATCACATTAGGAACTGTATCTTACTGTTAGGCCTCCCTAATCTATTCCTAGACTACTCATCACATTAGGAACTGTATCTTACTGTTAGGCCTCCCTAATCTATTCCTAGACTACTCATCACATTAGGAACTGTATCTTACTGTTAGGCCTCCCAAATCTATTCCTAGACATAGACTACTCATCACATTAGGAACTGTATCTTACTGATAGGCCTCCTGAATCTATTCCTAAACCTGGACTACTCATCACATTAGGAACTGTATCTTACTGTTAGGCCTACCAAATCTATTCCTAGACCTAGACTACTCATCACATTAGGAACTGTATCTTATTGTTAGGCCTCCCTAATCTATTCCTAGACCTAGACTACTCATCACATGGGGAACTGTATCTTACTGTTAGGCCTACCGAATCTATTCCTAGACTACTCATCACATTAGGAACTGTATCTTATTGTTAGGCCTCCCTAATCTATTCCTAGACCTAGACTACTCATCACATTAGGAACTGTATCTTACTGTTAGGCCTACCGAATCTATTCCTAGACTACTCATCACATTAAGAACTGTATCTTATTGTTAGGCCTCCCTAATCTATTCCTAGACCTAGACTACTCATCACATTAGGAACTGTATCTTACTGTTAGGCCTACCAAATCTATTCCTAGACTACTCATCACATTAGGAACTGTATCTTACTGTTAGGCCTCCCAAATCTATTCCTAGACCTAGACTACTCATCACAGTAGGAACCGTATCTTATTGTTAGGCCTCCCTAATCTATTCCTAGACCTAGACTACTCATCACATTAGGAACTGTATCTTACTGTTAGGCCTCCCTAATCTATTCCTAGACCTAGACTACTCATCACATTAAGAACTGTATCTTACTGTTAGGCCTCCCTAATCTATTCCTAGACCTAGACTACTCATCACATTAGGAACTGTATCTTACTGTTAGGCCTCCCTAATCTATTCCTAGACCTAGACTACTCATCACATTAGGAACTGTATCTTATTGTTAGGCCTCCCTAATCTATTCCTAGACCTAGACAACTCATCACATTAGGAACTGTATCTTACTGTTAGGCCTCCCTAATCTATTCCTAGACAACTCATCACATTAGGAACTGTATCTTACTGTTAGGCCTCCCAAATCTATTCCAAGACCTAGACTACTCATCACATTAGGAACTGTATCTTATTGTTAGGCCTCCCTAATCTATTCCTAGACCTAGACAACTCATCACATTAGGAACTGTATCTTACTGTTAGGCCTCCCTAATCTATTCCTAGACCTAGACTACTCATCACATTAGGAACTGTATCTTACTGTTAGGCCTCCCTAATCTATTCCTAGACTACTCATCACATTAGGAACTGTATCTTACTGTTAGGCCTCCCTAATCTATTCCTAGACTACTCATCACATTAGGAACTGTATCTTACTGTTAGGCCTCCCTAATCTATTCCTAGACTACTCATCACATTAGGAACTGTATCTTACTGTTAGGCCTCCCAAATCTATTCCTAGACCTAGACTACTCATCACATTAGGAACTGTATCTTACTGTTAGGCCTCCTGAATCTATTCCTAGACCTAGACTACTCATCACATTAGGAACTGTATCTTACTGTTAGGCCTACCGAATCTATACCTAAACCTAGACTACTCATCACATTATGAACTGTATCTTACTGTAAGGCCTACCAAATCTATTCCTAGACTACTCATCACATTAGGAACTGTATCTTACTGTTAGGCCTCACTAATCTATTCCTAGACCTAGACTACTCATCACATTAGGAACTGTATCTTACTGTTAGGCCTCCCTAATCTATTCCTAGACCTAGACTACTCATCACATTAGGAACTGTATCTTATTGTTAGGCCTCCCTAATCTATTCCTAGACCTAGACAACTCATCACATTAGGAACTGTATCTTACTGTTAGGCCTCCCTAATCTATTCCTAGACTACTCATCACATGAGGAACTGTATGTTATTGTTAGGCCTCCCTAATCTATTCCTAGACCTAGACTACTCATCACATTAGGAACTGTATCTTACTGTTAGGCCTACCGAATCTATTCCTAGACTACTCATCACATTAGGAACTGTATCTTATTGTTAGGCCTCCCTAATCTATTCCTAGACCTAGACTACTCATCACATTAGGAACTGTATCTTACTGTTAGGCCTCCCTAATCTATTCCTAGACCTAGACTACTCATCACATTAGGAACTGTATCTTACTGTTAGGCCTACCAAATCTATTCCTAGACTACTCATCACATTAGGAAATGTATCTTACTGTTAGGCCTCCCTAATCTATTCCTAGACCTAGACTACTCATCACATTAGGAACTGTATCTTACTGTTAGGCCTACCAAATCTATTCCTAGACTACTCATCACATTAGGAACTGTATCTTACTGTTAGGCCTCCCTAATCTATTCCTAGACCTAGACTACTCATCACATTAGGAACTGTATCTTACTGTTAGGCCTACCAAATCTATTCCTAGACTATTCATCACATTAGGAACTGTATCTTATTGTTAGGCCTCCCAAATCTATTCCTAGACCTAGACTACTCATCACATTAGGAACCGTATCTTATTGTTAGGCCTCCCTAATCTATTCCTAGACCTAGACTACTCATCACATTAGGAACTGTATCTTACTGTTAGGCCTCCCTAATCTATTCCTAGACCTAGACTACTCATCACATTAAGAACTGTATCTTACTGTTAGGCCTCCCTAATCTATTCCTAGACCTAGACTACTCATCACATTAGGAACTGTATCTTACTGTTAGGCCTCCCTAATCTATTCCTAGACCTAGACTACTCATCACATTAGGAACTGTATCTTATTGTTAGGCCTCCCTAATCTATTCCTAGACCTAGACAACTCATCACATTAGGAACTGTATCTTACTGTTAGGCCTCCCTAATTTATTCCTAGACAACTCATCACATTAGGAACTGTATCTTACTGTTAGGCCTCCCAAATCTATTCCAAGACCTAGAGTACTCATCACATTAGGAACTGTATCTTATTGTTAGGCCTCCCTAATCTATTCCTAGACCTAGACAACTCATCACATTAGGAACTGTATCTTACTGTTAGGCCTCCCTAATTTATTCCTAGACCTAGACTACTCATCACATTAGGAACTGTATCTTACTGTTAGGCCTCCCTAATCTATTCCTAGACTACTCATCACATTAGGAACTGTATCTTACTGTTAGGCCTCCCTAATCTATTCCTAGACTACTCATCACATTAGGAACTGTATCTTACTGTTAGGCCTCCCTAATCTATTCCTAGACTACTCATCACATTAGGAACTGTATCTTACTGTTAGGCCTCCTGAATCTATTCCTAGACCTAGACTACTCATCACATTAGGAACTGTATCTTACTGTAAGGCCTACCAAATCTATTCCTAGACTACTCATCACATTAGGAACTGTATCTTACTGTTAGGCCTCACTAATCTATTCCTAGACCTAGACTACTAATCACATTAGGAACTGTATCTTACTGTTAGGCCTCCCTAATCTATTCCTAGACCTAGACTACTCATCACATTAGGAACTGTATCTTATTGTTAGGCCTCCCTAATCTATTCCTAGACCTAGACAACTCATCACATTAGGAACTGTATCTTACTGTTAGGCCTCCCTAATCTATTCCTAGACAACTCATCACATTAGGAACTGTATCTTACTGTTAGGCCTCCCAAATCTATTCCAAGACAACTCATCACATTAGTAACTGTATCTTACTGTTAGGCCTCCTGAATCTATTCCTAGACCTAGACTACTCATCACATTAGGAACTGTATCTTACTGTTAGGCCTCCCTAATCTATTCCTAGACCTAGACTACTCATCACATTAGGAACTGTATCTTACTGTTAGGCCTCCCAAATCTATTCCAAGACAACTCATCACATTAGGAACTGTATCTTACTGTTAGGCCTCCCTAATCTATTCCTAGACTACTCATCACATTAGGAACTGTATCTTATTGTTAGGCCTCCCTAATCTATTCCTAGACCTAGACTACTCAGGAACTGTATCTTACTGTTAGGCCTCCCTAATCTATTCCTAGACTACTCATCACATTAGGAACTGTATCTTACTGTTAGGCCTCCCAAATCTATTCCTAGACCTAGACTACTCATCACATGAGGAACTGTATCTTACTGTTAGGCCTACCGAATCTATACCTAAACCTAGACTACTC
This sequence comes from Oncorhynchus keta, assembly GCF_023373465.1. Classification (NCBI taxonomy): domain Eukaryota; kingdom Metazoa; phylum Chordata; class Actinopteri; order Salmoniformes; family Salmonidae; genus Oncorhynchus; species Oncorhynchus keta. The sequence goes on from NC_068432.1 coordinate 38,879,136, forward strand.
ATCACATTAGGAACTGTATCTTATTGTTAGGCCTCCCTAATCTATTCCTAGACCTAGACTACTCATCACATTAGGAACTGTATCTTACTGTTAGGCCTACCAAATCTATTCCTAGACTACTCATCACATTAGGAAATGTATCTTACTGTTAGGCCTCCCTAATCTATTCCTAGACCTAGACTACTCATCACATTAGGAACTGTATCTTACTGTTAGGCCTACCAAATCTATTCCTAGACTACTCATCACATTAGGAACTGTATCTTACTGTTAGGCCTACCAAATCTATTCCTAGACTACTCATCACATTAGGAACTGTATCTTATTGTTAGGCCTCCCTAATCTATTCCTAGACCTAGACTACTCATCACATTAGGAACTGTATCTTACTGTTAGGCCTCCTAAGTCTATTCCTAGACCTAGACTACTCATCACATTAGGAACTGTATCTTACTGTTAGGCCTCCCTAATCTATTCCTAGACCTAGACAACTCATCATATTAGGAACTGTATCTTACTGTTAGGCCTCCTGAATCTATTCCTAGACCTAGACTACTCATCACATTAGGAACTGTATCTTATTGTTAGGCCTCCCTAATCTATTCCTAGACCTAGACTACTCATCACATGAGGAACTGTATCTTACTGTTAGGCCTACCGAATCTATTCCTAGACTACTCATCACATTAGGAACTGTATCTTATTGTTAGGCCTCCCTAATCTATTCCTAGACCTAGACTACTCATCACATTAGGAACTGTATCTTACTGTTAGGCCTACTGAATCTATTCCTAGACTACTCATCACATTAGGAACTGTATCTTATTGTTAGGCCTCCCTAATCTATTCCTAGACCTAGACTACTCATCACATTAGGAACTGTATCTTACTGTTAGGCCTCCTAATCTATTCCTAGACCTAGACTACTCATCACATTAGGAACTGTATCTTACTGTTAGGCCTACCAAATCTATTCCTAGACTACTCATCACATTAGGAAATGTATCTTACTGTTAGGCCTCCCTAATCTATTCCTAGACCTAGACTACTCATCACATTAGGAACTGTATCTTACTGTTTGGCCTACCAAATCTATTCCTAGACTACTCATCACATTAGGAACTGTATCTTACTGATAGGCCTCCCTAATCTATTCCTAGACCTAGACAACTCATCATATTAGGAACTGTATCTTACTGTTAGGCCTCCCTTATCTATTCCTAGACCTAGACTACTCATCACATTAGGAACTGTATCTTACTGTTAGGCCTCCCTAATCTATTCCTAAACCTAGACTACTCATCATATTAGGAACTGTATCTTACTGTTCGGCCTCTTGAATCTATTCCTAGACCTAGACTACTCATCACATTAGGAACTGTATCTTACTGTTAGGCCTCCTAATCTATTCCTAGACCTAGACTACTCATCACATTAGGAACTGTATCTTACTGTTAGGCCTACCAAATCTATTCCTAGACTACTCATCACATTAGGAACTGTATCTTACTGTTAGGCCTCCTAAATCTATTCCTAGACCTAGACTACTCATCACATTAGGAAATGTATCTTACTGTTAGGCCTCCTGAATCTATTCCTAGACCTAGACTACTCATCACATTAGGAACTGTATCTTACTGTTAGGCCTCCCTAATCTATTCCTAGACCTAGACTACTCATCACATTAGGAAATGTATCTTACTGTTAGGCCTCCTGAATCTATTCCTAGACTACTCATCACAATTTGTAAGTCGCTCTGGATAAGAGCGTCTGCTAAATGACTTAAATGTAAATGTAAATGTAAGAACTGTATCTTACTGTTAGGCCTACCAAATCTATTCCTAGACTACTCATCACATTAGGAACTGTATTTTACTGTTAGGCCTACCAAATCTATTCCTAGACTACTCATCACATTAGGAACTGTATCTTATTGTTAGGCCTCCCTAATCTATTCCTAGACCTAGACTACTCATCACATTAGGAACTGTATCTTACTGTTAGGCCTCCTAAGTCTATTCCTAGACCTAGACTACTCATCACATTAGGAACTGTATCTTACTGTTAGGCCTCCCTAATCTATTCCTAGACCTAGACAACTCATCATATTAGGATGAGGTCCTTCTGTAGCTCAGTTGGTAGAGCATGGCGCTTGTAACGCCAGGGTAGTGGGTTCGATCCCGGGACCACCCATACGTAGAATGTATGCACACATGACTGTAAGTCGCTTTGGATAAAAGCGTCTGCTAAATGGCATATATTATTATTATTATATTATGATATTATTATTATATCTTACTGTTAGGCCTACCAAATCTATTCCTAGACTACTCATCACATTAGGAACTGTATCTTACTGTTAGGCCTACCAAATCTATTCCTAGACTACTCATCACATTAGGAACTGTATCTTATTGTTAGGCCTCCCTAATCTATTCCTAGACCTAGACTACTCATCACATTAGGAACTGTATCTTACTGTTAGGCCTCCTAAGTCTATTCCTAGACCTAGACTACTCATCACATTAGGAACTGTATCTTACTGTTAGGCCTCCTAATCTATTCCTAGACCTAGACAACTCATCATATTAGGAACTGTATCTTACTGTTAGGCCTCCTGAATCTATTCCTAGACCTAGACTACTCATCACATTAGGAACTGTATCTTATTGTTAGGCCTCCCTAATCTATTCCTAGACCTAGACTACTCATCACATGAGGAACTGTATCTTACTGTTAGGCCTACCGAATCTATTCCTAGACTACTCATCACATTAGGAACTGTATCTTACTGTTAGGCCTCCTAAGTCTATTCCTAGACCTAGACTACTCATCACATTAGGAACTGTATCTTACTGTTAGGCCTACTGAATCTATTCCTAGACTACTCATCACATTAGGAACTGTATCTTATTGTTAGGCCTCCCTAATCTATTCCTAGACCTAGACTACTCATCACATTAGGAACTGTATCTTACTGTTAGGCCTCCCTAATCTATTCCTAGACCTAGACTACTCATCACATTAGGAACTGTATCTTACTGTTAGGCCTACCAAATCTATTCCTAGACTACTCATCACATTAGGAAATGTATCTTACTGTTAGGCCTCCCTAATCTATTCCTAGACCTAGACTACTCATCACATTAGGAACTGTATCTTACTGTTTGGCCTACCAAATCTATTCCTAGACTACTCATCACATTAGGAACTGTATCTTACTGATAGGCCTCCCTAATCTATTCCTAGACCTAGACAACTCATCATATTAGGAACTGTATCTTACTGTTAGGCCTCCCTTATCTATTCCTAGACCTAGACTACTCATCACATTAGGAACTGTATCTTACTGTTAGGCCTCCCTAATCTATTCCTAAACCTAGACTACTCATCATATTAGGAACTGTATCTTACTGTTCGGCCTCTTGAATCTATTCCTAGACCTAGACTACTCATCACATTAGGAACTGTATCTTACTGTTAGGCCTCCCTAATCTATTCCTAGACCTAGACTACTCATCACATTAGGAACTGTATCTTACTGTTAGGCCTACCAAATCTATTCCTAGACTACTCATCACATTAGGAACTGTATCTTACTGTTAGGCCTCCTAAATCTATTCCTAGACCTAGACTACTCATCACATTAGGAAATGTATCTTACTGTTAGGCCTCCTGAATCTATTCCTAGACCTAGACTACTCATCACATTAGGAACTGTATCTTACTGTTAGGCCTCCCTAATCTATTCCTAGACCTAGACTACTCATCACATTAGGAAATGTATCTTACTGTTAGGCCTCCTGAATCTATTCCTAGACTACTCATCACAATTTGTAAGTCGCTCTGGATAAGAGCATCTGCTAAATGACTTAAATGTAAATGTAAATGTAAGAACTGTATCTTACTGTTAGGCCTACCAAATCTATTCCTAGACTACTCATCACATTAGGAACTGTATTTTACTGTTAGGCCTACCAAATCTATTCCTAGACTACTCATCACATTAGGAACTGTATCTTATTGTTAGGCCTCCCTAATCTATTCCTAGACCTAGACTACTCATCACATTAGGAACTGTATCTTACTGTTAGGCCTCCTAAGTCTATTCCTAGACCTAGACTACTCATCACATTAGGAACTGTATCTTACTGTTAGGCCTCCCTAATCTATTCCTAGACCTAGACAACTCATCATATTAGGAACTGTATCTTACTGTTAGGCCTCCCTAATCTATTCCTAGACCTAGACTACTCATCACATTAGGAACTGTATCTTACTGTTAGGCCTACCAAATCTATTCCTAGACTACTCATCACATTAGGAACTGTATCTTACTGTTAGGCCTACCAAATCTATTCCTAGACTACTCATCACATTAGGAACTGTATCTTATTGTTAGGCCTCCCTAATCTATTCCTAGACCTAGACTACTCATCACATTAGGAACTGTATCTTACTGTTAGGCCTCCTAAGTCTATTCCTAGACCTAGACTACTCATCACATTAGGAACTGTATCTTACTGTTAGGCCTCCCTAATCTATTCCTAGACCTAGACAACTCATCATATTAGGAACTGTATCTTACTGTTAGGCCTCCTGAATCTATTCCTAGACCTAGACTACTCATCACATTAGGAACTGTATCTTATTGTTAGGCCTCCCTAATCTATTCCTAGACCTAGACTACTCATCACATGAGGAACTGTATCTTACTGTTAGGCCTACCGAATCTATTCCTAGACTACTCATCACATTAGGAACTGTATCTTATTGTTAGGCCTCCCTAATCTATTCCTAGACCTAGACTACTCATCACATTAGGAACTGTATCTTACTGTTAGGCCTACTGAATCTATTCCTAGACTACTCATCACATTAGGAACTGTATCTTATTGTTAGGCCTCCCTAATCTATTCCTAGACCTAGACTACTCATCACATTAGGAACTGTATCTTACTGTTAGGCCTCCCTAATCTATTCCTAGACCTAGACTACTCATCACATTAGGAACTGTATCTTACTGTTAGGCCTACCAAATCTATTCCTAGACTACTCATCACATTAGGAAATGTATCTTACTGTTAGGCCTCCCTAATCTATTCCTAGACCTAGACTACTCATCACATTAGGAACTGTATCTTACTGTTTGGCCTACCAAATCTATTCCTAGACTACTCATCACATTAGGAACTGTATCTTACTGTTAGGCCTCCCTAATCTATTCCTAGACCTAGACAACTCATCATATTAGGAACTGTATCTTACTGTTAGGCATCCCTTATCTATTCCTAGACCTAGACTACTCATCACATTAGGAACTGTATCTTATTGTTAGGCCTCCCTAATCTATTCCTAGACCTAGACTACTCATCATATTAGGAACTGTATCTTACTGTTCGGCCTCTTGAATCTATTCCTAGACCTAGACTACTCATCACATTAGGAACTGTATCTTACTGTTAGGCCTACCAAATCTATTCCTAGACTACTCATCACATTAGGAACTGTATCTTACTGTTAGGCCTCCCTAATCTATTCCTAGACCTAGACTACTCATCACATTAGGAACTGTATCTTACTGTTAGGCCTCCCTAATCTATTCCTAGACCTAGACTACTCATCACATTAGGAACTGTATCTTACTGTTAGGCCTCCCTAATCTATTCCTAGACCTAGACTACTCATCACATTAGGAAATGTATCTTACTGTTAGGCCTCCTGAATCTATTCCTAGACTACTCATCACATTAAGAACTGTATCTTACTGTTAGGCCTCCCTAATCTATTCCTAGACCTAGACTACTCAATCACATTAGGAACTGTATCTTACTGTTAGGCCTCCTGAATCTATTCCTAGACTACCCATCACATTAAGAACTGTATCTTACTGTTAGGCCTCCCTAATCTATTCCTAGACCTAGACTACTCAATCACATTAGGAACTGTATCTTACTGTTAGGCCTACCAAATCTATTCCTAGACTACTCATCACATGAGGAACTGTATCTTACTGTTAGGCCTCCTAAATCTATTCCTAGACCTAGACTACTCATCACATTAGGAAATGTATCTTACTGTTAGGCCTCCTGAATCTATTCCTAGACCTAGACTACTCATCACATTAGGAACTGTATCTTACTGTTAGGCCTCCCTAATCTATTCCTAGACCTAGACTACTCATCACATTAGGAACTGTATCTTACTGTTAGGCCTCCCTAATCTATTCCTAGACCTAGACTACTCATCACATTAGGAAATGTATCTTACTGTTAGGCCTCCTGAATCTATTCCTAGACTACTCATCACATTAAGAACTGTATCTTACTGTTAGGCCTCCCTAATCTATTCCTAGACCTAGACTACTCAATCACATTAGGAACTGTATCTTACTGTTAGGCCTCCTGAATCTATTCCTAGACTACTCATCACAATTTGTAAGTCGCTCTGGATAAGAGCGTCTGCTAAATGACTTAAATGTAAATGTAAATGTAAGAACTGTATCTTACTGTTAGGCCTACCAAATCTATTCCTAGACTACTCATCACATTAGGAAATGTATCTTACTGTTAGGCCTACCAAATCTATTCCTAGACTACTCATCACATTAGGAACTGTATCTTATTGTTAGGCCTCCCTAATCTATTCCTAGACCTAGACTACTCATCACATTAGGAACTGTATCTTACTGTTAGGCCTCCTAAGTCTATTCCTAGACCTAGACTACTCATCACATTAGGAACTGTATCTTACTGTTAGGCCTCCCTAATCTATTCCTAGACCTAGACAACTCATCATATTAGGAACTGTATCTTACTGTTAGGCCTCCCTAATCTATTCCTAGACCTAGACTACTCATCACATTAGGAACTGTATCTTACTGTTAGGCCTACCAAATCTATTCCTAGACTACTCATCACATTAGGAACTGTATCTTACTGTTAGGCCTACCAAATCTATTCCTAGACTACTCATCACATTAGGAACTGTATCTTATTGTTAGGCCTCCCTAATCTATTCCTAGACCTAGACTACTCATCACATTAGGAACTGTATCTTACTGTTAGGCCTCCTAAGTCTATTCCTAGACCTAGACTACTCATCACATTAGGAACTGTATCTTACTGTTAGGCCTCCCTAATCTATTCCTAGACCTAGACAACTCATCATATTAGGAACTGTATCTTACTGTTAGGCCTCCTTAATCTATTCCTAGACCTAGACTACTCATCACATTAGGAACTGTATCTTATTGTTAGGCCTCCCTAATCTATTCCTAGACCTAGACTACTCATCACATGAGGAACTGTATCTTACTGTTAGGCCTACCGAATCTATTCCTAGACTACTCATCACATTAGGAACTGTATCTTATTGTTAGGCCTCCCTAATCTATTCCTAGACCTAGACTACTCATCACATTAGGAACTGTATCTTACTGTTAGGCCTACCGAATCTATTCCTAGACTACTCATCACATTAGGAACTGTATCTTATTGTTAGGCCTCCCTAATCTATTCCTAGACCTAGACTACTCATCACATTAGGAACTGTATCTTACTGTTAGGCCTCCCTAATCTATTCCTAGACCTAGACTACTCATCACATTAGGAACTGTATCTTACTGTTAGGCCTACCAAATCTATTCCTAGACTACTCATCACATTAGGAAATGTATCTTACTGTTAGGCCTCCCTAATCTATTCCTAGACCTAGACTACTCATCACATTAGGAACTGTATCTTACTGTTTGGCCTACCAAATCTATTCCTAGACTACTCATCACATTAGGAACTGTATCTTACTGTTAGGCCTCCCTAATCTATTCCTAGACCTAGACAACTCATCATATTAGGAACTGTATCTTACTGTTAGGCCTCCCTTATCTATTCCTAGACCTAGACTACTCATCACATTAGGAACTGTATCTTATTGTTAGGCCTCCCTAATCTATTCCTAGACCTAGACTACTCATCATATTAGGAACTGTATCTTACTGTTCGGCCTCTTGAATCTATTCCTAGACCTAGACTACTCATCACATTAGGAACTGTATCTTACTGTTAGGCCTCCCTAATCTATTCCTAGACCTAGACTACTCATCACATTAGGAAATGTATCTTACTGTTAGGCCTCCTGAATCTATTCCTAGACTACTCATCACATTAAGAACTGTATCTTACTGTTAGGCCTCCCTAATCTATTCCTAGACCTAGACTACTCAATCACATTAGGAACTGTATCTTACTGTTAGGCCTCCTGAATCTATTCCTAGACTACCCATCACATTAAGAACTGTATCTTACTGTTAGGCCTCCCTAATCTATTCCTAGACCTAGACTACTCAATCACATTAGGAACTGTATCTTACTGTTAGGCCTACCAAATCTATTCCTAGACTACTCATCACATGAGGAACTGTATCTTACTGTTAGGCCTCCTAAATCTATTCCTAGACCTAGACTACTCATCACATTAGGAAATGTATCTTACTGTTAGGCCTCCTGAATCTATTCCTAGACCTAGACTACTCATCACATTAGGAACTGTATCTTACTGTTAGGCCTCCCTAATCTATTCCTAGACCTAGACTACTCATCACATTAGGAAATGTATCTTACTGTTAGGCCTCCTGAATCTATTCCTAGACTACTCATCACATTAAGAACTGTATCTTACTGTTAGGCCTCCCTAATCTATTCCTAGACCTAGACTACTCATCACATTAAGAACTGTATCTTACTGTTAGGCCTCCCTAATCTATTCCTAGACTACTCATCACATGAGGAACTGTATCTTACTGTTAGGCCTCCTAAATCTATTCCTAGACCTAGACTACTCATCACATTAGGAACTGTATCTTACTGTTAGGCCTACCAAATCTATTCCTAGACCTAGACTACTCATCACATTAGGAACTGTATCTTACTGTTAGGCCTCCTGAATCTATTCCTAGACCTAGACTACTCATCACATTAGGAACTGTATCTTACTGTTAGGCCTCCCTAATCTATTCCTAGACCTAGACTACTCAGGAACTGTCTTACTGTTAGTCTGCAAATGCAAAGATAGATGCATGGAGTGATTTTTATTAGAATAATACATTTGTAGAGTGCAATTCCCACGCTCAATGAGCATAAGGTAGTAAACTAAAACACTAAAAAAAGTTTCCCGTTAGCATCTCCTACTCAAAACACCTGGCCATGGTTCTACATAATTCTACCTGAAAGTTGGCCAACGTTGTGTCCTCAACGTTATCTAGTCTGTGTCTGTGTGTGTGTGTGAGTGAGAGAGTGAGAGCCTGATTCAGTAAGCGTGAAATGTGATCCCCCATGTAACCCCAATGTAACCCCATAACCCACTGACAGTGTATGTTTTCTCCACTACCAAGGACAGAACCTCACACTGAGCTCTACGGACTGACTTGAACTAGCCTGCCTGAAAACCAACAGCTAAAACACTGACACTCTTGGAATAGAGGACTATGTTATCATTAAAGAGGTATGTGGATGGTGATGGTGTATGTAGAGAAGTAAGCGTTTTCAGGTGTGTGTGTGTGGGTTCATGTATGTATGTATGTATGTATGTATGTATGTATGTATGTATGTATGTATGTATGTATGTATGTATGTATGTATGTATGTATGTATGTATGTATGTATGTATGTATGTATGTATTAGGAAAAGGAGAGCTGCCCCATCAGGGGTGCAGAGATAAGAGGATTACAGAGGAACCTGCAGAGTCTGCAGGAATACTAGTGCACATTAACCCCCCCGGGGTCAGGCATCCTCCCAGAACATGTGCACGCACGCACGCACACACACACACACACACACACACACACACACACACACACACACACACACACACACACACACACACACACACACACACACACACACACACACACACACACACACACACACACACACACACACACCTGACGGTGCCAGGGGGCATGTTAGTGGCGATAAGGCCAGTATTCCCCAGCAGCAGCTCTGAGATAGCCAGCAGTTAACGGATTAGAAGTAATGTCACAAGAGATCCTATAACAGTCTGTTTGGCTGAGGCAGCACTGGAAGCTTATAGGGAGAGTTGCACCCCTATTCTGCACACTGGGATGTCAGTGTGTAACAGTCAGTGTGTTTGTGTGTGTCTATATTTTGTGCTGATACGGTCCTAGGTTATCTAGGTGTTGGGCAAGCCTTCAGACATTACCAAATCCCCAACCAGCTTCAGCCTGCTAACATGGTAATGTTGGTAATGAAGCTTTAAATGGCCCAGTCACAAACCACTAAGGAGTTCTACTAGACTCCTTTAGCCAATGACCTACTTGAGCTGTTAATGAACTGTCAGATGGATTCCATAAAATATAACTTTAAACTGATAACACTTTTTTTTTATGGATTTAACCTTTGTTTAACTAGGCAAGTTAGTTAAGAACAAATTCTTATTTACAATTACGGCCTACACCAGCCAAACCCATGCGACGCTGGGCCAATTGTGCGCCGCCCTATGGGACTCCCAATCACGGCCAATTGTGATACAGCCTGGAATCGAACCAGGATGTCTGTAGTGACGCCTCTAGCACTGAGATGCAGTGCCTTAGACCGCTGCGGCACTCAGGAGCAATCATTAAGGTGTGCTTTGAACGATTTAAAACTATTTAAGTCGTTTATAAACTGTTCCTTATTAGTTGAAAGATGTTATATAAATAAGCAGTAATAACACATGGTCAAATGATGTGATGTATGTTTTTTTTAGAGAGAGAGAGAGACTAAGAAAAATAGATCTCTACAGCAGTCCTGCACATGCATAGAGTAAAACACACACACACACACACACACACACACACACACACACACACACACACACACACACACACACACACACACACACACACACACACACACACACACACACACACGCACACACACATACACATACACATACACACACACACACGTAGGTAGGTAGGTTATTGTCCACTCAGCAGTGGGGTCAGATTCAGTTGGTCTCAGATTTCGCCATGGTGGCAGAACCCGAAACCTTGTTAATAAAACATCAGTGTTGATTGGCCAGAGAGGCGCTAGTGGAGTCATGTGATAGGACACAGCTCTGGGTAATTGGACAAACCCCTTCAACAAAACAATGCTGCATCATAGAATGTAGATATTAAACAAAGAACATATGTTTATAGTGCCCAGGACCATCTGTAAAGAGGCCTGTACTGTTGTCCTTCATTCTATAGCCCTGGCCTCTTGTTCTCTCCTTAATGCTGCTGGTCGATGTGGCATTGAACTGGTCAGGCCATTGGGGGACAGCTCTTTTATCTGTGATGGTATTGTCACGTTCTGACCTTAGTTCTTTTGTTATGTCTTTGTTTTAGTATGGTCAGTTCGTGAGTTGGGGTGGGTAGTCTATGTTCCTTTTTCTATGTTGTGGTTATGTGTTTGGCCTGGTATGGTTCTCAATCAGAGGCAGGTGTCGTTCGTTGTCTCTGATTGAGAATCATACATAGGTAGCCTTTTCCCAGTCAGTGTTTGTTCCACACGTGACTGTTTCGTTCGTTTCGTTTATTCACCTTGTTATTTTGTATTTCAGTGTTCAGGCAAATAAACATCATGAACACGTACCACGCTGCGCATTGGTCCGATATTTCCTACTCCTCCTCAGACGAGGAGGACGAGGATCGTTACAGCTATCCAATTCACAACCTTATGGTCCCAAGGGGGAAACACAGAGAAGATAAATATCTGAGAGAGAGAGACAGAGTGAAGGACGCTGTCATCATGTCTTACCCAGGTTGGACGAAGCGCGTCCCTTTGCAGCTCTGTCCTGCAACTCCTCAGCTATGTCCAGCTGCTGCTGGTGGTACTGGCCTGCCCTCTCCAAGTCCTGGAGAACATACAGGGAGTTACGCTGTGTGTGTGTGTGTGTGTGTGTGTGTGTGTGTGTGTGTGTGTGTGTGTGTGTGTGTGTGTGTGTGTGTGTGTGTGTGTGTGTGTGTGTGTGTGTGTGTGTGTGTGTGTGTGTGTGTGTGTGTGTGTGTGTGTGTGTGTGTGTGTGTGTGTGTGTGTGTGTGTGTGTGAACATGTGTGTGTGTGTGTGTGAACATGTGTGTGTGTGTGTGTGTCTACTACCTGCATGCAGCGAGCAGCGTGTCCCAGGCCGGCGTAAGCCCTCATCTGTATGGTCCTGTCCTCCAGCTCCAGAGCCAGCTGCAGCACCAGGGTGTGGTAGGACACAGCCTTGTCAAAGTCTCTCTGGCTGTGGTGGGCACTGCCCAGGTTACTGTACGCCCGCGCCTCCTCACGCCCATTACCTAGGGTCTACAGATCACATTACGGTAGATCACTTTAACGTTGATTTACTTCAGTGCTTTTAACACAGAACACTGAGAATAGATAGGATGGATAGAATAAATAGTAGGTGAAATGGAAAATCCAAAAAATATATATATATGAAATTCAGTTCACTTCCTGAATTGACATAGAATTGACCCCAACCCTGGTGCATTCATACATGTGTGTGTATGTAAACTCAGCAAAAAAAGAAACTTCCTCTCACTGTCAACTGCGTTTATTTTCAGCAAACTTAACATGTGTAAATATTTGTATGAACATAAGATTCAACAACTGAATAAGTTCCACAGACATGTGACTAACAGCAATAGAATAATGTGTCCCTGAACAAAGGGGGGGGGGGGTCAAAATCAAAAGTAACTGTCAGTATCTGGTGTGGCCACCAGCTGCATTAAGTACTGCAGTGCATCTCCTCCTCATGGATTTTCCAGTTGATTTGTAAGTCGCTCTGGATAAGAGCGTCTGCTAAATTACTTAAATGTAATGTAATGTAATGTTGTGAGATGTTACCCCACTCTTCCACCAAGGCACCTGTACGTTCCCAGACATTTCTGGGGGGAATGGCCCTAGCCCTCACCCTCCAATTCAACAGGTCCCAGACGTGCTCAATGGGATTGAGATTTGGGCTCTTCGCTGGCCATGGCAGAACACTGACATTCCTGTCTTGCAAAAAATTACGCACAGAACGAGCAGTATGGCTGGTGGCATTGTCAATGTGAAGGGTCATGTCAGGATGAGCCTGCAGGAAGGGTACCACATGAGGGAGGAGGATGTCTTCCCTGTAACGCACAGCGCTGAGATTGCCTACAATGACAACAAGCTCAGTCCGATGATGCTGTGACACATTGTCCCAGACCATGACGGACCCTCCATCTCCAAATTGATCCCGGTCCAGAGTTCAGGCATCGGTGTAACGCTCATTCCTTTGACGATAAACGCGAATCCGACCATCACCCCTGGTGAGACAAAATCATGACTCGTCAGTGAAGAGCACTTTTTGCCAGTCCTGTCTGGTTCAGCGACGGTGGGTTTGTGCCCATAGGTGACGTTGTTGCCAGTGATGTCTGGTGAAGACCTGCCTTTCAACAGGCCTACAAGCCCTCAGTCCAGCCTCTCTCAGCCTATTGCGGACAGTCTGAGCATTGATGGAGTGATTGTGCGTTCCTGGTGTAACTCGGGCAGTTGTTGTCACCATCCTGTACCTGTCACACAGGTGTGATGTTTGGATGTACCGATCCTGTGCAGCTGTTGTTACATGTGGTCTGCCACTGCGAGGACGATCAGCTATCCGTCCTGTCTCCCTGTAGCGCTGTCTTAGGAGTCTCACACGACAGACATTGCAATTTATTGCCCTGACCACATCTGCAGTCCTCATGCCTCCTTGCAGCATGCCTAAGGCACGTTCGCGCAGATGAGCAGGGACCCTGGGCATCTTTCTTTTTGTGTTTTTCAGAGTCAGTAGAAAGGCCTCTTTAGTGTCCTAAGTTTTCATAACTGTGACCTTAATTGCCTACCGTCTGGAAGCTGTTAGTGTCTTCACGACCGTTCCACAGGTGCATGTTCATTCATTGTATATGGTTTATTGAACAAGCATGGGAAACAGTGTTTAAACCCTTTACAATGAAGATCAGTGAAGTTATTTGGATTTTTACGAATTATCTTTGAAAGACAGGGTCCTGAAAAAGGGATATTTCTTTTTTTGCTGAGTTTATGTATGCATGTATGTATGTTCATTAGTTAAATACCTTAGCTATGTCCAGGTGTTGCTGGTGACACAGCACAGCATTGGTGAAGTCTCCCAGTGCAGTGTAGACAGCTCCCATGTTGCCCAGCTGGCGAGCCTCTGACAGCGGGCATTGCGTCTGCTGTGCCAACAGCACACACTGTTTATGGCTGGCCAGGGCGTTAGGGTAGTCCGCTATCGCTGTGTACACATGGCCAAGGCTGCTCAGTGCACTGGACGCAGCCTAGAAGAGACACACAAACTCTTGTAAGACTTCCTGTCAGCCCTGGGATTTGAAATGGCTACCCTCTTGTGACTGGCCGGCCTCTCTAACATTGAGGCTACTACTACTACCACACATTAAGACGGCCACATGACGCATTTTAGAAAGACACACACAATCTAAACAAAAGGAAAGCCAGTAGGCGAGATGAGGAGGTGTAGAGTAATATGGATATGTGTGTTTAAACTCTCTCAGGCTATGGGCCTGTGGTGTTGACTGGAGAGAGGAGATGCAGTAAACCTCTCTCACTCACACCTCAATGTCCTCAGCTCTAAAGCTCTTAACACTCTCTCACACACACACACACACACACACACACACACACACACACACACACACACACACACACACACACACACACACACACACACACACACACACACACACACACACGCTGCTTTCGCTACAATGGGCCTGTTTCAAGCACACATTCGTCTTGGTGTCAGGTGTCTTGTCGATTTGACATCTAGGATGCCTTTAAATGACTAACATATTCAGAACACGCATAAACAAGGTTAACATACTGAAAGGCATGTTTCGTACAATATTAAACAAACAGTCAAAAACCAGCCAGCCAACCAGTCATCCAACCAGACAGCCAACCAGACAGACGGCCAACCAGCCAGCCAACCAGACAGACAGCCAGCCAACCAGACAGCCAGCCAGCCAACCAGTCAGCCAGCCAACCAACCAATCAGCCAGCCAGCCAACCAACCAGTCAGCCAGCCAACCAGACAGCCAGTCAGTCAGCCAGCCAACCAGACAGCCAACCAGACGGCCAGCCAGCCAACCAACCAACCAGTTAGCCAGCCAACCAGCCAGCCAGTCAGCCAGCCAGCCAACCAGCCAGCCAACCAGCCAGCCAGTCAGCCAGCCAGCCAGCCAGCCAGCCAACCAGACAGCCAGCCAGCCATACACAACGACATGAGAACACACAGCACATGGAGAATACAGTACAACCATAGAGCTGTGCTGACATTCACACACAGTCAGGTCTGCAAGGTGTTAAACAAATAATGGAACTGGTTCCTTCACCATAACACAGAGACGTGATTCTCACTGTATTCCAGTCAGAAACAGTGAGTGGGTGGTGTGGCTCAAGGGCAGACACTGTTACATTGTCACATTGCTCTGACTGAGAACAACAGCATGGCTCCTGAATAAAAGAAAGGGAAAGAGTAGAAGTATACAATGGAACAATCACACACACACCACTAGGTACCTCTCTGTCCTTGAGTTTCATGGCGAGGACCAGCTGATGTCTGTGATTGGTTAAAGCCTCCCTGTAGTTGCCCTTGGAGAAGTAGGCGGACCCTAGGTTCCCGTGAGCCCGGCACTCGCCTGATTGGTCACCTGGGAAGACATGATGAGGTGGGTGTGGTCATAAGGCTTTTTAAGATGGTGTTAGTGTGTTATCGCAGTCTTAAATGACACGTACAGCTGCATCTCTCTCTCTCTCCACCAATACCTAGTGTATGTATCTGTATGCGTCCAATAGTGCGTGTGTGTGTGCGGGCTGGTGTGTGTGTGTGTGTGAGGGCTGGTGTGTGTGTGTGTGAGGGCTGGTGTGTGTGTACCTAGAGTCTTGGCGACCTCCAGGTCTTGCTGCATGTATCCTGTGCTCTTCTCTGCGTTGCCTAGAGACCAGTAGGCTGAGCTGAGAGCAGAGAACACTGAACCTCGGAGCTTTAGAAAGAGGGAAGAAACTCAATGATCATCACACACACACACACACACACACACACACACACACACACACACACACACACACACACACACACACACACACACACACACACACACACACACACACACACACACACACACACACACACACAGCCTTGCCTTCAGAGAGCATGTGCCGATCTTTAGCCCTGCCTCCAGAACCACAACCGAGGCTCCATGGTAACCAGCGGTCAGCAGCTCCTGACCAATCACACACACCACCACAAACGGACTCTTGTCCAGCTTCATCCTCTGCAGCTGCTGGTAGGTGGGTTCTAGAGAGTCTATGGGACACACACACAGAATGTCAACAACAACACTTTGACTGAAAGTCAAAATAAAGTTGAATAAGCTTATAATGACCAAATACAACCACTGTAATAGTTATAGTGTGAGTGTGTGTGTGTGTATGTGTGTGTGTGTGACACCCCAGATCAACTATGGAGGGAACTAATCATATGGAGGAAAGTCACAGTGGAGGAGCTAATGAACAGCCTCAAGGTATATATTTCTCTCTTCCTCATTATCTTCCATCACTCTCTCGCTATTCTCTCTTCCATTACTCTTGCTATTCTCTCTTCCTCATTATCTTCCATCACTCTCTCGCTATTCTCTCTTCCTCATTATCTTCCATTACTCTCTCGCTATTCTCTCTTCCTCATTATCTTCCATTACTCTCTCGCTATTCTCTCTTCCTCATTATCTTCCATTACCCTCTCGCTATTCTCTCTTCCTCATTATCTTCCATCACTCTCTCGCTATTCTCTCTTCCATTACTCTTGCTATTCTCTCTTCCTCATTATCTTCCATCACTCTCTCGCTATTCTCTCTTCCTCATTATCTTACATTACTCTCTCGCTATTCTCTCTTCCTCATTATCTTCCATTACTCTCTCGCTATTCTCTCTTCCTCATTATCTTCCATTACCCTCTCGCTATTCTCTATTCCTCATTATCTTCCATTACTCTCTTGCTATTCTCTCTACCTCATTATCTTCCATCACTCTCTCTTTATTCTCTCTTCCTCATTATCTTCCATCTCTATCTCACTATTCTCTCTTCCTCATTATCTTCCATCACTCTCTCGCTATTCTCTCCTCCTCATTAAGTTCCAATAACTCTCTTGCTATTCTCTCTTCCTCATTATCTTCCATTAGTCTCTCACTATTCTCTCTTCCTCATTATCTTCCATTACTCTCTCACTATTCTCTCTTCCTCATTATCTTCCATCACTCTCTCGGTATTCTCTCTTCCTCATTATCTTCCATTACTCTCTCGCTATTCTCTCTTCCTCATTATCTTCCATCACTCTCTCGCTATTCTCTCCTCCTCATTAAGTTCCAATAACTCTCTTGCTATTCTCTCTTCCTCATTATCTTCCATTAGTCTCTTGCTATTCTCTCTTCCTCATTATCTTCCATTACTCTCTCTCGCTATTCTCTCTTCCTCATTATCTTCCATTACTCTCTCGCTATTCTCTCTTCCTCATTATCTTCCATCACTCTCTCGCTATTCTCTCTTCCTCATTATCTTCCATTACTCTCTCGCTATTCTCTCTTCCTCATTATCTTCCATTACTCTCTCGCTATTCTCTCTTCCTCATTATCTTCCATTACTCTCTCACTATTCTCTCTTCCTCATTATCTTCCATCACTCTCTCGCTATTCTCTCCTCCTCATTAAGTTCCAATAACTCTCTTGCTATTCTCTCTTCCTCATTATCTTCCATTAGTCTCTCACTATTCTCTCTTCCTCATTATCTTCCATTACTCTCTCACTATTCTCTCTTCCTCATTATCTTCCATCACTCTCTCGGTATTCTCTCTTCCTCATTATCTTCCATTACTCTCTCGCTATTCTCTCTTCCTCATTATCTTCCATCACTCTCTCGCTATTCTCTCTTCCTCATTAAGTTCCAATAACTCTCTTGCTATTCTCTCTTCCTCATTATCTTCCATCACTCTCTTGCTATTCTCTCTTCCTCATTATCTTCCATTACTCTCTCTCGCTATTCTCTCTTCCTCATTATCTTCCATTACTCTCTCGCTATTCTCTCTTCCTCATTATCTTCCATCACTCTCTCGGTATTCTCTCTTCCTCATTATCTTCCATTACTCTCTCGCTATTCTCTCTTCCTCATTATCTTCCATTACTCTCTCGCTATTCTCTCTTCCTCATTATCTTCCATTACTCTCTTGCTATTCTCTCTACCTCATTATCTTCCATCACTCTCTGTATTCTCTCTTCCTCATTATCTTCCATCTCTATCTCACTATTCTCTCTTCCTCATTATCTTCCATCACTCTCTCGCTATTCTCTCCTCCTCATTAAGTTCCAATAACTCTCTTGCTATTCTCTCTTCCTCATTATCTTCCATTAGTCTCTCACTATTCTCTCTTCCTCATTATCTCCCATTACTCTCTCACTATTCTCTCTTCCTCATTATCTTCCATCACTCTCTCGGTATTCTCTCTTCCTCATTATCTTCCATTACTCTCTCGCTATTCGCTCTTCCTCATTATCTTCCATCACTCTCTCGCTATTCTCTCTTCCTCATTAAGTTCCAATAACTCTCTTGCTATTCTCTCTTCCTCATTATCTTCCATCACTCTCTTTCTATTCTCTCTTCCTCATTATCTTCCATTACTCTCTCTCGCTATTCTCTCTTCCTCATTATCTTCCATTACTCTCTCGCTATTCTCTCTTCCTCATTATCTTCCATCACTCTCTCGCTATTCTCTCTTCCTCATTAAGTTCCAATAACTCTCTTGCTATTCTCTCTTCCTCATTATCTTCCATCACTCTCTTGCTATTCTCTCTTCCTCATTATCTTCCATTACTCTCTCTCGCTATTCTCTCTTCCTCATTATCTTCCATCACTCTCTTGCTATTCTCTCTTCCTCATTATCTTCCATTACTCTCTCTCGCTATTCTCTCTTCCTCATTATCTTCCATCACTCTCTCGCTATTCTCTCTTCCTCATTAAGTTCCAATAACTCTCTTGCTATTCTCTCTTCCTCATTATCTTCCATTACTCTCTCACTATTCTCTCTTCCTCATTATCTTCCATCACTCTCTCGCTATTCTGTCTTCCTCATTATCTTCCATTACTCTCTCGCTATTCTCTCTCCTCATTATCTTCCGTCTCTCTTTCTCATGCCTTTCTTCTTTTAACGACTCCTCTTTTGTGAGAACAAAAATGATAATTCTCACACCCTCATCTACCTCCATCTCTTTTTTCTTTCTGCCATCGCTCTGTCTTTTCTCCCTGGGGCTTTGACACGGGGTCTTATCCCGGGTTTGTGGGTATATAAAGAAATGATGGATTGTGGGTAAAATAAGAGATGATGTCAAATTAGGAAATGATGACTCAGACTGATGGAACCTTCTCCAACTTATTTGGTTTATCTAGGAAAGGTTCCTAAACAGCCACGCTTTGCGTTTCTGTATTTTCACTGAGACAAGTGAAGCCGTCTGATTCAGCGTGGATGATGTCACAAGATGCAGCTTCAGCTTAAGTAGTACAGATAAAGCGTTATGACCCTGAGCACAAGTTAAACACACAGCGCACCTCGTAGTGGGGACTTCATGGCAGCCTCGACCATGCCCACCAATAGTTGGAGACTCTTGGGGTCCTGCGCCAGACCAGAGGCAAATGCTGCAAGGGCGTCGGCATGGCGACCAAGGTACTGCAGGGCCACGCCCTGACGGAAGTACGCCTGATGGAGGGAGAAGGAGAGGGAGAAGGAGAGGAGGGAGAAGGAGAGGGAGAGAGAGAGGGAGAGGGAGAAGGAGAGGGGAGAGAGGGAGGAGAGGGAGAAGGAGAGAGAGAAGGAGAGGGGGGAGAGAGAGGGAGAGGGGGAGAAGGAGAGGGAGAAGGAGAGAGAGAAGGAGAGGGAGATGGGGGAGAGAAAGGAAGAAGGAGAGGGAGAAGGAGAGGGGGGAGAGAGAGGGAGAAGGAGAGGGGGGAGAGAGAGGGGGGAGAGGGAGAAGGAGAGAGAGAAGGAGAGGGAGAAGGAGATGGGGGAGAGAAAGGAAGAAGGAGAGGGAGAAGGAGAGGGGGAGAGAGAGGGAGAAGGAGAGGGGGGAGAGAGGGAGAAGGAGAGAGAGAAGGAGAGGGAGAAGGAGAGGGGGAAGGATAGGGGGAGAAGGAGAGGGAGCAGGAGAGGGGGAGAGAGAGGGAGAAGGAGAGGAAGAAGGAGAGAGAGAAGGAGAGGGGGAAGGAGAGGGAGGAGGAGAGGGAGAAGGAGAGAAGAGAAGGAGAGGGAGAAGGAAAGAGAGAAGGAGAGGGGGAAGGAGAGGAAGAAGGAGAGAGAGAAGGAGAGGGAGAAGGAAAGAGAGAAGGAGAGAGAGAAGGAGAGAGAGAAGGAGAGGGAGAAGGAGAGAGAGAAGGAGAGGGGAGAGAGAGAGGGAAATAGATATACTGGACCATGAGCTATTGATCCTCTCATTTTGCTCTCTCATCATTTTTTGGTCAAATAGATTGTACATGTATTAAACCATTTTTGTCTGCATAAAAAGAAAGGAATTAAATCATTAAACAATGGTTATTTAAATGAACACATTTATAATAACTCTAATAATACTGTTGAGAGAAAGAGGAAAACTATTATAGCAACATCAGCAATTAGCACTACAGGAATACTGCTACTGACTGTGTGTGTGTGTGTGTGTGTGAGTGTGTGTGTGCGTATGCACCCCCCATCTCTTCTCTCCCCCCTATCTCTTCTCCCCCCACCTCTTCTCCCCCCACCTCTTCTCCTCCCATCTCTTCTCTCCCCCATCTCTTCTCCCCCCATCTCTTCTCTCCCCCATCTCTTCTCCCCACATCTCTTCTCTCCCCATCTCTTCTCTCCCCATCTCTTCTCTCCCCATCTCTTCTTCCCCCATCACTTCTCCCACCCATATCTCTTCTCTCCCCATCTATTTTCCCCCATCTCTTCTCTCCCCCATCTCTCTTCTCCCCCATATCTCTTCTCCCCCCATCTCTTCTCTCCCCCACTCCATATCTCTTCCCCCACTCCATATCTCTTCTCCCCCATCTCTCCCCCCATATATCTTCTCCCCCATATCTCTTCTCTCCCCATCTCTTCACCCCCATATCTTTTCACCCCCATCTATTCTCTCCCCCATCGCTCTTCTCTCCCCCATCTCTTCTCTCCCCCATCTCTTCCCCCCTCCATCTCCTTTCTCCCCCATCTCTTCTCCCCCATCTCTTCTCCCCCCATCTCCCCATCTCTTCTCTCCCCAAATCTTTTCACCCCCATCTATTCTCTAACCCCATCTCTCTTCTCTCCCCATCTCTTCCCCCTCCATATCTCTTCTCTCCCCATCTCTTCTCTCCCCATCTCTTCTCTCCCCCATCTCTTCTGTCCCCCATCTCTTCTCCCCCACCTCTTCTCCCCCATCTCTTCTCTCCCCCATCTCTTCTCCCCCATCTCTTCTCTCCCCCATCTTCTCCCACCCCCATCTCTTCTCCCCCCATCTCTTCTCTCTCCCCATCTCTTCTCCCCCATCTTCTCTCCCCCCATCTCTTCTCCCCCATCTCTTCTCTCCCCCATCTCTCTTCTCCCCCATATCTCTTCTCCCCCATCTCTTCTCTCCCCACTCCATATCTCTTCCCCCCACTCCATATCTCTTCTCCCCCATCTCTCCCCCATATATCTTCTCCCCCATAACTCTTCTCTCCCCCATCTCTTCACCCCCATATCTTTTCACCCCCATCTATTCTCTCCCCCATCGCTCTTCTCTCCCCCATCTCTTCTCTCCCCCATCTCTTCCCCCTCCATCTCCTTTCTCCCCCATCTCTTCTCCCCCATCTCCCCCATCTCTTCTCTCTCCATCTCTTCTCTCCCCATATCTTTTCACCCCCATCTATTCTCCCCCATCTCTCTTCTCTCCCCATCTCTTCCCCCTCCATATCTCTTCTCCCCCACCTCTTCTCCCCCATCTCTTCTCCCCCCATCTCTTCTCTCCCCATCTCTTCTGTCCCCCATCTCTTCTCCCCATCTCTTCTCCCCCCATCTATTCTCTCCCCCATCTTCTCTCCCTCCCACCTCTTCTCCCCCATCTATTCTCTCCCCATCTCTTCTCCCCCCATCTCTTCTCTCCCCATCTCTTCTCCCCCATCTTCTCTTCTCCCCCATCTCTTCTCCCCCATCTCTTCTCTCCCCATCTTCTCTCCCCCATCTCTTCTCCCCCTCATCTCTTCTCTCTCCCCATCTCTTCTCCCCCACCTCTTCTCCCCACATCTCTTCTCTCCCCCATCTCTTCTCCCCCATCTCTTCTCCCCCATCTCTTCTCTCCCCCATCTCTTCTCCCCCATCTTCTCTTCTCTCCCCCATCTCTTCTCTCCCCCATCTCTTCTCTCCCCATCTCTTCCCCCTCCATATCTCTTCTCCCCCATCTCTTCTCTCCCCATCTCTTCTGTCCCCCATCTCTTCTCCCCATCTCTTCTCCCCCCCATCTCTTCTCCCCCATCTCTTCTCCCCCATCTTCTCTTCTCCCCCATCTCTTCTCCCCATCTCTTCTCTCCCCCATCTTCTCTCCCCCCATCTCTTCTCCCCCTCATCTCTTCTCTCTCCCCATCTCTTCTCCCCCACCTCTTCTCCCCACATCTCTTCTCTCCCCCATCTCTTCTCCCCCATCTCTTCTCCCCCATCTTCTCTTCTCTCCCCATCTCTTCTCTCCCCCATCTCTTCTCTCCCCCATCTATTCTCTCCCCCCATCTTCTCTCCCCCATCTCTTCTCCCCATCTCTTCTCTCCCCCCATCTCTTCTCTCCCCC
>NC_068432.1:38907016-38909516 GCF_023373465.1 Oncorhynchus keta
TTCTCTCTCAGCTCTCCCTTGTTCTCTCTCAGCTCTCCCACGATCTCTCTCCTCTCTCTCAGCTCTCCCTCATTCTCTCCTCTCTCTCAGCTCTCCCTCGTTCTCTCTCCTCTCTCTCAGCTCTCCCTCGTTCTCTCTCCTCTCTCTCAGCTCTCCCTCGTTCTCTCTCCTCTCTCAGCTCTCCCTCGTTCTCTTTCCTCTCTCTCAGCTCTACCTCGTTCTCTCTCCCCTCTCTCAGCTCTCCCTCATTCGCTCTCCTCTCTCTCAGCTCCCCCATCTTTCGCTCTCCTCTCTCTCAGCTCTCCCTCGTTCTCTCCTATCTCTCAGCTCTCCCTCGTTCTCTATCCTCTCTCTCAGCTCTCCCTCATTCTCTCTCCTCTCAGCTCTCCCTCGTTCTCTCTCCTCTCTCTCAGCTCTCCCTCGTTCTCTCTCCTCTCTCTCAGCTCTCCCTCGTTCTCTCTCTTCTCTCTCAGCTCTCCCGCTCCTCTCTCTCAGCTCTCCCTCATTCTCTCTCAGCTCTCCCTCATTCTCTCTCCTCTCTCTCAGCTCTCCCTCATTCTCTCTCAGCTCTCCCTCATTCTCTCTCAGCTCTCCCTTGTTCTCTCTCAGCTCTCCCACGATCTCTCTCCTCTCTCTCAGCTCTCCCTCGTTCTCTCTCAGCTCTCCCTTGTTCTCTCTACTCTCCCTCGTTCTCTCTTCTCTCTCTCCTCTCTCTCAGCTCTTCCTCATTCTCAGTTCTCCCTCGTTCTCTCAGCTCTCCCTCGTTCTCTCTCCTCTCCCTCATTCTCTCAGCTCTCCCTCGTTCTCTCTCCTCTCTCTCAGCTCTCCCTCGTTCTCTCTCCTCTCTCTCAGCTCTCCCTCGTTCTCTCTCCTCTCTCTCAGCTTTCCCTCGTTCTTTCACCTCTCTCCCTCGTTCTCTCTCAGCTCTCCCTTGTTCTCTCTCCTCTTTCTCAGCTCTCCCTCGTTCTCTCTCCTCTCCCTCATTCTCTCTCCTCTCTCTCAGCTCTACCTCGTTCTCTCTCCTCTCTCTCAGCTCTACCTCGTTCTCTCTCCTCTCTCTCAGCTCTCCCTTGTTCTCTCTCCTCTCTCTCAGCTCTCCCTCGTTCTCTCTCCTATCCCTCGTTCTCTCTCCACTCTCTCAGCTCTACCTCGTTCTCTCTCCTCTCCCTCATTCTCTCTCCTCTCTCTCAGCTCTCCCTCGTTCTCTCTCCTCTCTCTCAGCTTTCCCTCGTTCTTTCACCTCTCTCCCTCGTTCTCTCTCAGCTCTCCCTTGAGGATGAGAGGAGGAGAAGAAGAGAGGATGAGAGGAGGAGAAGAAGAGAGGATGAGAGGAGGAGAAGAAGAGAGGAAGGGAGGAGGAGAAGAAGAGAGGAAGGGAGGAGGAGAGGAGGAGAAGAAGAGAGGATGAGACGAGGAGAAGAAGAGAGGAAAAGAGGAGGAGAAGGAGAGGAAGAGAGGATGAGAGGAGGAGAAGAAGAGAGGAAGAGAGGATGAGAGGAGGAGAAGAAGAGAGGAAGAGAGGATGAGACGATGAGAGGAGGAGAAGAAGAGATGATGAGAGGAGAAGAAGAGAGGAAGAGAGGAGATGTCTGGAGCCTCCAGTTCACACAGGTGCCTCTAATCACCTACATATTTGACTAATGGAGTACACACACACACACACACACACACACACACACACACACACACACACACACACACACACACACACACACACACACACACACACACACACACACACACACACACACACACAAGGGGTTCATCAGGGTTGCGAGCCAACACACTAACGAGCACCGGAGATCACTGTCAGCCTCTGAGATCAGAGCTCATTTAAATAAAACATCTAAACAGGAACAAGATCTCCCCATCTTCGCACCCACACAGCCACCACATACTTTCATGGCTGGGGTGAGAATGGTACATCTACGCTCGGTTGACATGAAAGAAAAACTATTTGATTTCTGCTCCTCTTCAGAGAAAAGAGAAAGGTTGAAAGGAGAATAGAGACGGCAGGATAGAAAAAGAGAGATGACAATATCACCTCATGGATTGACTACGTTACATAACAGAGTTCTCGGTGACTGACTGACAGTATCTCCTTTGAGGATCTACATGGCTGATTGGCTTGAAATGAAACAGTGGAGAAATAGAGACACACACTTTGGGTTTAATACACTGACTGCTATACTGTCACACACAGAGTTATGTCCTGTAGAAGTTTAGCAACACACACTGGCTCTATCTGCAACATTGGCATGAGATCTGGACTATTGTATAACTGTTGTAGCTAAAGCATTACTCTGTCATAGGTTAGTGCCCCGATGCAGTGGTTATTGTTTTGATCCCATGACCTATGGGGACTTATACAGCATGCTGGGGAGCAGAGTAGGTGAGGGAGGGGTGGAGTATGCTTTTAGGAGGCTTAGCTGTATTGTAAGTAAACACATTATATCAGGGAACATTGTTAGTCACAATGTGGAATGGGGAACAAGAAAAG
>NC_068432.1:38912016-38919050 GCF_023373465.1 Oncorhynchus keta
CCAGATAGATAGATAGACATTAAATACAACACCTGGTCATTTACACAGTACTATACCTCCAGATAGATAGATAGACATTAAATACAACACCTGGTCATGTACACAGTACTATACCTCCAGATAGATAGATAGACATTAAATACAACACCTGGTCATTTACACAGTACTATACCTCCAGATAGATAGATAGACATTAACTACAACACCTGGTCATTTACACAGTACTATACCTCCAGATAGATAGATAGACATTAAATACAACACCTGGTCATTTACACAGTACTATACCTCCAGATAGATAGATAGACATTAAATACAACACCTGGTCATTTACACAGTACTATACATCCAGATAGATAGATAGGCATTAACTACAACACCTGGTCATTTACACAGTACTATACCTCCAGATAGATAGATAGACATTAAATGCAACACCTGGTCATTTACACAGTACTATACCTCCAGATAGATAGATAGACATTAACTACAACACCTGGTCATTTACACAGTACTATACATCCAGATAGATAGATAGACATTAACTACAACACCTGGTCATTTACACAGTACTATACCTCCAGATAGATAGATAGACATTAAATACAACACCTGGTCATTTACACAGTACTATACCTCCAGATAGATAGATAGACATTAACTACAACACCTGGTCATTTACACAGTACTATACATCCAGATAGATAGATAGGCATTAAATACAACACCTGGTCATTTACACAGTACTATACCTCCAGATAGATAGATAGACATTAACTACAACACCTGGTCATTTACACAGTACTATACATCCAGATAGATAGATAGACATTAAATACATTAGAGACCATTTCAATTATGAACTCTTCTCCTCTCCTCATTTTAATATATACCAAGGTAAATCATTGTTTACTGAAGATTATACACTGATCTCTCTCCCCCTCTCTCTCTCTTCTCTCATGTGTCTGTCTCCTATTATCACTTGGTGTGAGAGAAAGAGATAGATTGTGTGTGTGTGATTCAAGGCTAGTAGCCTTTATGTGAATCGCCAGTGTTCGACTTGGGCAGGAGCTCACTGGAGCTGAGTAGCAGCACTTCACATTTTCTACTGCTTGAGCTCCTGTTCCTCTTCAAGAATATTACCTCAAAAGTATTGTGCAACTAAAATGTAAACAGTACCGGCACCTATTTCAGTCCAAGTCAAGCACAGCGAATCGCCATGTATGGACGGCACTGGACTGGACTTCTGGCAGAACACAAAGACAATACATGACACAACCCCCATGCCATGATCCAATGTTTAATTGTGCATTGCAAGTCAACGTGTAGCCTATATGAGCATCCAGAAAGAAGCCCTAAGTCCCTTACCTTCTTCCGGGGCTGCCATTTCATCATATTTGTAAACCAGAAAAGTCCAGCATCAAAGTGTTAATCAGCTTGTGGATGGGAACTGGAAGTCAGTCATCATACTGCCCTCCGAGCCTCAGGGCTCAGTGCTGCCGCCTAAACCCTCTCCGTCCAGCAGAGGACTGGGCTCACACTGGGGGAGTGACAGACACCTGGGGTTTCCGTTAAAGCAGGCGTTAGTTAAAACGTTAATCGAGGTCAGTCTACGGGTGAGAGAGAGAAAACGTATTCTTCGGCAGAAACAGCCTATAGTTGTACACGGGACAATCGGTGGGTAGTCTGGGTGGTTGCTGAGTGGATGGATGTAGCACGTAGGTGCGACCACAACCCTGTAATAATGCCATAGGCTACGTCTCGCAGTCAAGATTCACCTCTCCCTGGCTGCAAAACTTGCAACGCATAATTCCAACAGAAGGGAGTAAATCCACAAAATAACTCCAGACAACAGCGTGAGGTAGCCTATACAAAGAAAAACAGAGAGAGAGAGAAAGAAGAGAGCCCGTCACCGCGTGAGTAAAACAATTAACTTTTTTTTAAATCCATGGAATGTCATTCCGAATATGGGTAGCTGGAATAAGAGGGCTCAATAGCCTAACCAAGAGATCTAGAGACTTGAATAGTGTACGGGAATGAATTTCCCCAGCGCGCGCTCTCCACTCTTCAACACCACTATGTGTGTGCGAGATTGAGTGAGAGCCAGATCGCATTCCACAGGGTCATAGAGCCGTCCTAATTCGGCTATCTATCAATGCGCAGGTTCCATTGTCAACCTTTTTTCTTCCTCGTTTTCTCTTCCATACAATGTATGACATGAGCCAGTTCCCGAGTTTTAGTCTCTGCACTGCTTTCTAAAACGGTCACGTCTCCATCCCTGCCTTAGCATGATGACCAAACCAAATAAGAGATTGCAGACATTTTCCATACACACAAAAAGCATATTTCTCTCAAATTGTGTGCACACATTTATTTACCTCCCTGTGAGTAATCACTCTCCTTTGCCAAGATAATCAATCCACCTGACAGGTATGGCATATCAAGAAGCTCATTAAACAACACAGGTGTACCTTGTGCTGGGACAATAAAAGGCCAATCTAAAATGTGCAGTTTTGTCACACAACACAACGCCACAGACTTCTCAAGTTTGAGAGAGCATTCAATTGGCATGCTGACTGCAGGAATGTTGACTGCAGGACCTCCACATCTGGCTTCTTCACCTGCGAGATCGTCTGAGACCAGCCACTCGGACCGCGGATGAAACTGTGGGTTTCCACAACCAAAGAATTTCTGCACAAACTGTTAGAAACAGTCTCCGATAATCTGCATGCTTGTCGTTCTCACCAGGGTCTTGAGCGGACTCTAGTTCAGCGTTGTAACCAACTTCAGTGGGCACCTTTGATGGCCACTGGCACGCTGGAGAAGTGTGCTCTTCATGGATGAATCCCAGTTTCAACTGTACCGGGCAGATGGCAGACAGTGTGTATAGCTTGTGTGTAAATCACCGCCCCCAGGTGGTGAGGGTAGGTAACAACATCTCCATCCCGCTGATCCTCAACACTGGGGCCCCATAAGGGTGCGTTCTCAGCCCTCTCCTGTACTCCCTGACTGCGTGGCCATGCACGCTTCCAACTCAATCATCAAGTTTGCACACGACACGACACTCCGGGCAGCCGAGCGGAAATGGAGGAAAACTCGCCTCCCTGCGGACCTGGCATCCTTTCACTCCCTCCTCTCTACATTTTCCTCCTCTGTCTCTGCTGCTAAAGCCACTTTCTACCACTCTAAATTCCAAGCATCTGCCTCTAACCCTAGGAAGCTCTTTGCCACCTCCTCCTCCCTCCTGAATCCTCCCCCCTCCTCCCTCTCTGCAGATGACTTCGTCAACCATTTTGAAAAGAAGGTCGACGACATCCGATCCTCGTTTGCTAAGTCAAACGACACCGCTGGTTCTGCTCACACTGCCCTACCCTGTGCTCTGACCTCTTTCTCCCCCTCTCTCCAGATGAAATCTCGCGTCTTGTGACGTCCGGCCGCCCAACAACCTGCCCGCTTGACCCTATCCCCTCCTCTCTTCTCCAGACCATTTCCGGAGACCTTCTCCCTTACCTCACCTCGCTCATCAACTCATCCCTGACCGCTGGCTACGTACGTCCCTTCCGTCTTCAAGAGAGCGAGAGTTGCACCCCTCCTGAAAAAACCTACACTCGATCCCTCCGATGTCAACAACTACAGACCAGTATCCCTTCTCTCTTTTCTCTCCAAAACTCTTGAACGTGCCGTCCTTGGCCAGCTCTCCCGCTATCTCTCTCAGAATGACCTTCTTGATCCAAATCAGTCAGGTTTCAAGACTAGTCATTCAACTGAGACTGCTCTTCTCTGTATCACGGAGGCGCTCCGCACTGCTAAAGCTAACTCTCTCTCCTCTGCTCTCATCCTTCTAGACCTATCGGCTGCCTTCGATACTGTGAACCATCAGATCCTCCTCTCCACCCTCTCCGAGTTGGGCATCTCCGGCGCGGCCCACGCTTGGATTGCGTCCTACCTGACAGGTCGCTCCTACCAGGTGGCGTGGCGAGAATCTGTCTCCTCACCACGCGCTCTCACCACTGGTGTCCCCCAGGGCTCTGTTCTAGGCCCTCTCCTATTCTCGCTATACACCAAGTCACTTGGCTCTGTCATAACCTCACATGGTCTCTCCTATCATTGCTATGCAGACGACACACAATTAATCTTCCTTTCCCCCTTCTGATGACCAGGTGGCGAATCGCATCTCTGCATGTCTGGCAGACATATCAGTGTGGATGACGGATCACCACCTCAAGCTGAACCTCGGCAAGACGGAGCTGCTCTTCCTCCCGGGAAGGACTGCCCGTTCCATGATCTCGCCATCACGGTTGACAACTCCATTGTGTCCTCCTCCCAGAGCGCTAAGAACCTTGGCGTGATCCTGGACAACACCCTGTCGTTCTCAACTAACATCAAGGCGGTGGCCCGTTCCTGTAGGTTCATGCTCTACAACATCCGCAGAGTACGACCCTGCCTCTCACAGGAAGCGGCGCAGGTCCTAATCCAGGCACTTGTCATCTCCCGTCTGGATTACTGCAACTCGCTGTTGGCTGGGCTCCCTGCCTGTGCCATTAAACCCCTACAACTCATCCAGAACGCCGCAGCCCGTCTGGTGTTCAACCTTCCCAAGTTCTCTCACGTCACCCCGCTCCTCCGCTCTCTCCACTGGCTTCCAGTTGAAGCTCGCATCCGCTACAAGACCATGGTGCTTGCCTACGGAGCTGTGAGGGGAACGGCACCTCAGTACCTCCAGGCTCTGATCAGGCCCTACACCCAAACAAGGGCACTGCGTTCATCCACCTCTGGCCTGCTCGCCTCCCTACCACTGAGGAAGTACAGTTCCCGCTCAGCCCAGTCAAAACTGTTCGCTGCTCTGGCCCCCAATGGTGGAACAAACTCCCTCACGACGCCAGGACAGCGGAGTCAATCACCACCTTCCGGAGACACCTGAAACCCCACCTCTTTAAGGAATACCTAGGATAGGATAAAGTAATCCTTCTCACCCCCCTTAAAAGATTTAGATGCACTATTGTAAAGTGGCTGTTCCACTGGATGTCATAAGGTGAATGCACCAATTTGTAAGTCGCTCTGGATAAGAGCGTCTGCTAAATGACTTAAATGTAAATGTAAATGTAAGCTTGATTACCAACAACGACGAGATGGCCTACAGGGAGGAGGTGAGGGCCCTCGGAGTGTGGTGTCAGGAAAATAACCTCACACTCAATGTCAACAATACAAAGGAGATGATTGTGGACTTCAGGAAACAGCAAAGGGAGCAGTCCCCTATCCACATTGACGGAACAGTAGTGGAGAAAGTGGGAAGTTTTAAGTTCCTCTGCGTACACATCACGGACCAACTGAGATGGTCCATCCACACAGACAGCGTGGTGAAGAAGGTGCAGCAGCAGGTGCATCAAAACTGGGACCGAGAGACTGAAAAACAGCTCTATCTCAAGGCCATCAGACTGTTAAACAGCCATCACTAAAATTGATGTAATAAATGTATCACTAGCCACTTTAAACAATTCCACTTTATATAATGTTTACATACCCTACATTACTCATCTCATATGTATATACTGTACTCTATACCATCCACTGCATCTTGTTTACATACCCTACATTTCTCATCTCATATGTATATACTGTACTCTATACCATCTACTGCATCTTGCCTATGCCGTTCGGCCATCACTCATTCATATATTTTTATGTACATATTCTTATTCATTCCTTCACACTTGTGTGTATAAGTTAGTTGTGAAATTGTTAGGTTAGATAACTTGTTAGATATTACTGCATGGTCGGAACTAGAAGCACGAGCATTTCGCTACACTCGCATTAACATCTGCTAACCATGTGTATGTGACCATTAACATCTGCTAACCATGTGCATGTTACCATTAACATCTGCTAACCATGTGTATGTGACCATTAACATCTGCTAACCATGTGTATGTGACCATTAACATCTGCTAACCATGTGTATGTGACCATTAACATCTGCTAACCATGTGTATGTGACCATTAACATCTGCTAACCATGTGTATGTGACCATTAACATCTGCTAACCATGTGTATGTGACCATTAACATCTGCTAACCATGTGTATGTGACCATTAACATCTGCTAACCATGTGTATGTGACCATTAACATCTGCTAACCATGTGTATGTGACCATTAACATCTGCTAACCATGTGTATGTGACCATTAACATCTGCTAACCATGTGTATGTGACCATTAACATCTGCTAACCATGTGTATGTGACCATTAACATCTGCTAACCATGTGTATGTGACCATTAACATCTGCTAACCATGTGTATGTGACCATTAACATCTGCTAACCATGTGTATGTGACCATTAACATCTGCTAACCATGTGTATGTGACCATTAACATCTGCTAACCATGTGTATGTGACCATTAACATCTGCTAACCATGTGTATGTGACCATTAACATCTGCTAACCATGTGTATGTGACCATTAACATCTGCTAACCATGTGTATGTGACCATTAACATCTGCTAACCATGTGTATGTGACCATTAACATCTGCTAACCATGTGTATGTGACCATTAACATCTGCTAACCATGTGACCATTAACATCTGCTAACCATGTGACCATTAACATCTGCTAACCATGTGTATGTGACCATTAACATCTGCTAACCATGTGACCATTAACATCTGCTAACCATGTGACCATTAACATCTGCTAACCATGTGTATGTGACCATTAACATCTGCTAACCATGTGTATGTGACCATTAACATCTGCTAACCATGTGTATGTGACCATTAACATCTGCTAACCATGTGTATGTGACCATTAACATCTGCTAACCATGTGTATGTGACCATTAACATCTGCTAACCATGTGACCATTAACATCTGCTAACCATGTGACCATTAACATCTGCTAACCATGTGACCATTAACATCTGCTAACCATGTGTATGTGACCATTAACATCTGCTAACCATGTGACCATTAACATCTGCTAACCATGTGTATGTGACCATTAACATCTGCTAACCATGTGTATGTGACCA
>NC_068432.1:38919150-38936650 GCF_023373465.1 Oncorhynchus keta
ATCTGCTAACCTAATTATCATTACCATCACAATACATTTAAACGGGAGGCAACAGTCATAATAATTTTCTTAGCAGCCTATTTGTATTATTATTTCACATTTAGGAATGGATAATTGTTTACAAGTTGCTAGCTATCCCATAAAGCCATTTTTATTTTACATTTTTATTTTATTTCACCTTTATTTAACCAGGTAGGCTAGTTGAGAACAAGTTCTCATTTACAACTGCGACCTGGCCAAGATAAAGCATAGCACTGCGACAAAATCAACAACACAGAGTTACACATAAACAAACGTACAGTCAATAACACAATAGAAAAATATTTTGTAAAGGCGCGGAAACCGGCTCTGCCGCACGAGCATGCTTTTGCGGCACAGTCCATAGCGCGCCGGACCTCGGGCTCGAAGGTCGAGGGTTCGAGACCTGCTCCCTGCTGTTTCTTTACAATATGTACAGCAAATGTAGAAGAATAGAGAGGAAAGGCAATAAATAGGCCATAGAGACAAAATAATTACAATTTAGCATTAACACTATTGCCGAAAACCACATATTTTCACAAGGTTTGGTAACTTCCTGTTCTTCAACAGACTCTGGCTGGACATTTCTAAGTATGCGGAGACTATCTGGCAACAGAGTCTTCAACAAATCAAAATTCCACAGCTAAATATTTAGGCACATATGCAAGTAAAATGGTCACACTGTTCAGCCCTGATTCATTGACACTGGCTCTCTCGTTCTCTCTCCAGTTGTCCAGAGAGGATGGCAGCTTGTCTCTCAGCCCTTGAGGATGTCTTGTCATGTCCCATCAGCTGTGAGATCTTCACAGACCCCGTCAACCTCTACTGCAGCCATAGCTTCTGCAGGACCTGCCTGGAGGCCACCTGGAAACAGGGAGGGATCCAGGACTGCCCTGTCTGTAGACAGAGGTTGCCCGGGGACAAGCCCCCTGCCAGCCGAGCCCTGCGGAATGCATGTGAGACCCCGTGGAGGGAGAAGCAGCGCAGGGACGGCAGCTGCCCAAAAATTTGTAAGTCGCTCTGGATAAGAGCGTCTGCTAAATGACTTAAATGTAAAAATGTAAATGTAAGAAGGTCAAAGAGGAAACTACAGAGGACAACTCAAATGGAGAACCCTCACAGAACCCTCACCCCAAACACACTTCCAATGGCCTACACACTGTGTGTGGCCGCCACATCCAGAAGCTAGGCTTGTTCTGCCAGGAGTGTGTGTTGTGTGTGGAGTGTGTGTTGTGTGTGTGTTGTGTGTGCCTGAGCATGTACTGTAGGCCACAGTTTCTGCTCCATGGAGAAGGCTGCTACCCAGATGAGGAAGGAGCTTAGACCACCACTGAAGGCCCTACAGTATCAAATGGCTTTCTTCGACAAGGCCAAACTCACCTAGGAGAAAATGGCATCTCACATCGGTGTGAAGGCCAAGCAAACAAGCTGAGGGAGGAAGGGGAGGAGAAGAGTAAAAGGATGAAGGAGAAATGGGAGGAAATTAGTGAAGGGATGTCATCTCTGTCCAACAGAATCGTTGAGGGGGGAAATACGCTGTCGGTTGATGACACTGCATTCCTGCAAAGCTACAAGATCACCAAGATGAGAGCTGAGATTCTACCTTCTGATCCTCCGCTTGTCTCTGGCGCTCTGATCAATGTGGCCAAACACCTGGGCAACCTTGGCTTCAGGGTCTGGCAGAAGATGAAGAACATTGTGCGGTACACACCTGTAATTCTGGACCCACAGCTGCATGCTCTTTCAACCTCTCAAAGATTCTGATCAGCCCAACCCTTGCAGAGGACCATTACTGACATGGTAGCCAACATTTGTGTACATTAGAAGGGTGTCATTGAAACTGTAATGGTATATAAGTGTAACAGTATAACTTTAGACCGTTCCCTCGCCCATACCCGGGCGCGAACCAGGGACCCTCTGCACACATCAACAACAGTCACCCTCCGAAGCATCGTTACCCATCGCTCCACAAAAGCCGCGGCCCTTGCAGAGCAAGGGGAACTACTACTTCAAGGTCTCAGAGCAAGTGACGTCACTGATTGAAACGCTATTTAGTGCGCACCACCGCTAAATAAGCTAGCGTTTCACATCCGTTACATAAAAGGGTAGCAAAGATTTTATTGAACGGAAACGGTGTTTCTCCACTCAGACTACCAAGACAACCTGACGATCACTGACGTTATGATTTGACCTAGTTTTTTCAGAGTCCCCAGTTGTCTTGAAAACACCATTATCCCAGAGCTCCCATGTCATGCTTTATTGCAAACTGACCCCTAGCCAATAGGCACAAGAGTAGAACAGAGTATTGAATTGGTATTATTGGTTGCTTACTCCAGTTCTGTCAGATCTATTGGTACTTTCAAGACAACTGGGAACTCTGAAAAAAACTAGGTCAAATCATAACGTCAGTGATCTTCAGGTTGGAAAATCGTTTCTCTAGAAAGATGCCAGAGTTTCCAACTTGGAATTCCGAGTTGGATGACTGTTCAAAATGATTTTTCCCAGTAGGATGGTAGTAAAAAACCAGGCCATGTCATGACGTCAGTGATCTTCAGGTCGGAAAGTCTGAGTTTCAGACTTGAAATTCCGAGTTGGATTTGACTAGTCAGAGCTTGTTTTTTTCCCAGAGTTCTCAGTTGTCTTGAACGCACTAAAGTCAGAATTTGGAGATTTCTGAGTTTCCAGTTGTTTTGAACGCGGCATATACAGAGAGGCTATGCAGACGATCAGTGGTGTAGTCATTTGTAATTGACAACCAGATGCTTGAAGCTAGAGATGGGTGATAGAACAGAGGTTAGAGGTCAGGGGTCAGCTCAGTGCTGATTGGATTAAATGGGTGTTCCAGAGGGAAGGATGTGTGGCTAAGCCCTGGTAATTCCCCTATAAATCTCTGACTGGGGCCATTTATTTATGGGGCAGGTGGTTCTTTACATTGCTTTCACACACACTCATACAAATACACACACACTAATACTAATACACACACGCACACACACACACACACACACACACACACACACACACACACACACACACACACACACACACACACACACACACACACACACACACACACACACACACACACACACACACACACACACACACACACACTCACTCACTCACTCACTACACCCAAATGCAGGACCTGGTAAAAGTCAGACTGTCTGTCAGATTCAAATCTCAAACAAATTGTGGAAACACACACGCAAACAGTTGTGAGGGGTGAATCCTCAGTTGAACCTTTTCTGTCCTGGAAGGTTATTGGATTTGACCATTCATGCCCCTCTGGGTCAGTTTGGTAGAGTCCAGAGGGTGTTGAGGTGGTTTCAGCAATATTTCAGAACAATCCATCTTCATAATGGGGGAGAAGGGGGAGCCATTAAAAGGGCCGGAGAGAGAAAGACAAGCAGCTGTTATTCTTAGAAACACACAGATGACTTCTTGTGTCTAGTCGGATAGTGTGTGTGTCTATGTGTGTGTGCATGTGTGTGTGTGTGTGTGTGATCTGCTGTCTGCAGATAGTGGCTCTGTGTCTCAGAGATAGGTGAGACACATTCATTAACAGCTCCCATTATACCCAATGGGCTCCTAGCACCCTGTCAGCCATCACATACGCAATACACTGACACATGCTCTTTCACATACAATACAATTAGCTACATGCACACACTACTAACTTTAGACGGTAGACACATATGAACACAGTGTAACACATATATCTCTCCTTCTCTCTCTGTCTCTGTCTCTCTCTCTTTCTCTCTCTCAAGCACTCCTCCCTCCAGACACCGTCCAACCCTCAGTAATGTGACGCCTGTTTCTCAGGCTGTAGGTTTTCTCTTCTCACACACACACATATACACACACAGGGTTGGGGATCTTAAGGTCTGTCCTGACCTGCGTCTGGGCCTGGCTAACTGCCTTGATCCCAGTAAAATTGTCATAATATTAGCCTCAGCTCCCATTTCAAACAGCCTGACCGGCCACCTCCTGCGCTAACAGACAGAAAGATAGACAGAGGTGTAGAGTTCTCCTCCCTCTACCCCCCTTTCCTCTCCTAGGGCTATCAACCACATGGTTCCTTCACTCTATTCATTTTCAGTATTATTTAGTTTCACTTTTACTCCATTGCTTGTGTTCAAAAGCTCTTTGGTCTCACACACACACGCACTTTCTCTCTCGTAAGTGTGATGTGTCCTTGGCTAGGCTGGGCTAGCAGTGGGAGCCAGAGCCTGTAGCGAGGGCTGGTAGGAGGTTGATGTGAAGAGAAAATGCCACGTTAAGGTGAGCATGAGGGGCAAACACCTTTACACACACTGATCGGTGTGGTCTGATCGGCGCTGTCAGCGTGTGAAGAGAAGCCCTGGGTGGGATGGACAGAACATGACAGCTCAAGACGAGAGAGAGGGAGAGAGATTGAAAGGGGATGTAGCAAAATGTTTGGTGTGGACACAAAATACTTCATGTGCTGGCACTTCATATAACACAAACACCATAATGACAGGGACTACAGTGGCAGGTCAGAAACTGTTATCAATGACAAGAGACAAAATAACTTGTTTTGCTGCAGATCACTCAGGTTCTTCCTCTCTCTCTTTCTCTGTGTGATGTTTATGTGTACACGGTCCAAACAGAGGATGAAAGACTGATGAATCAGAGGAACACAGAGCAGAAGGTCAAGACTGGGAGTTGTAATGATGTAATGCTCTTGTGTGTGTGTGTGTGTGTGTGTGTGTGTGTGTGTGTGTGTGTGTGTGTGTGTGTGTGTGTGTGTGTGTGTGTGTGTGTGTGTGTGTGTGTGTGTGTGTGTGTGTGTGTGTGTGTGTGTGTGTGTGTGTGTGTGTGTGTGTGTGTGTGTGTGTGTGTGTTTCTGCCTCCAGCACATGTGCAGTAAGTGTAGGATTCAGAACAGCCGTTAAGTCATCTCCAGTGTGGGTTTGTAGGATCTGCAGTGAACATCAAGAGGTGAGGTGGAATGAGAGAGAGGGAAAGAGAGAGAGGAAAGAAGAGAGAGGAGAGTGTGTGTGTGTGGGTGTGTGAGATGGTGGCTCCTGTATCTCCTCCCCTCCATCTCTCTCCCTCTCCATCGCTTTCGAACCAGAGAGAAATACACACCCAATTAACGATGACGAATATATTCATTATTGTGGCCAATATGAGAATCAAACCTACAACCCTGGTAGTTCATGCTCCGTGTAACCCCCTGGGTCATTTGAAGCCTCCAGTTCTGTCCAGGAAAATTAAAGCGGAAATGAAGTGTTCAGAAAGTGACCCTTAATGTTGCGTTCAAGAATAACAGAGACAAAGCTCTTTATTAAACCCACACACATAGCTGCTGCTTCCACAGAAGGTGCGTTCACAACCACTAAGCGAGGCTGATGTGTCAAGTGGGGTTCAAATGCATTAAACGAAGCATGAAATAAAACAGTGTTTGTCGGAAGAGAAATCCCTAAAGTGACCTGTGATAGCACATATCACATTACAAATGAGAGGAGAGGAGAAAGGAGGAGAGGGGGAAGAGGAAAATTCATATATGTTTCCATGGTAATGGGCAAGCAACGACAGCCTCTTAGGCTCGGAGATGGAGAGAGGAAGGAGAGGGGTGAGACAGAGGGAGAAAGTGGCAGGCGAGTCAGAGAGATCCTTGTTTTATCAAAGTGAGATGTCTGTAGTGAATTGTGAGAGTGGAATGCTGAGACAGACAGTATAGAACCAGTGCATGTACAGTATTGTATTCTACAAGTATACACACAGACACACACACAGATCCTTGGCATGTCTCGAGGCCGCGTGTTAGTACACAGCAAATTGGCCAGTGTTACCTAGTGTTGATTTTTCAGTGTAAAATTTCTAGTGTTGATTCAGGTGTTAAATTAACTCCGTAAGTGGTAAATTAACGATCATTGGTGTCAAATAACCCCAGTGTAGGTATTGATGACCAGTTTTAAACCATAACACACATTTTTCTAAACTAATCTAATCTTATTACACCTGTTAATGAAATGGTTGTTCCAGTTTAGATGCTTTAGCTCAGGGGTCGGCAATCTAAGGCATGCGTGCTAGCTTTGGCACGCGAGGGTATTTGACATGGCACGCCAATGCTTGGCAAGCCAACCCCCAAAAAATTTCATATTTACATATGAACAGTACCAGTCGAAGGTTTGGAAACAAATATTAATTCCAGGGTTTTTATTTATTTTTTACTATTTTCCAAACTGTAGAATAATAATGAAGACATCAAAACTATGAAATAACACATATGGTGTTCTCACTTATTTTTGCCAGTTTATACATTTTTATAATAATAATACTTGAAATTGCATTGGTGTTCACTACTATGTTGTAGTTCTCAAGGTACAGTGGTACGGTGCATTCGGAAAGTATTCAGACCCCTTGACTTTTTCCACATTTTGTTACATTACAGCCTTATTCTAAATGGGTTTTTATTTTTTTATTTTAAATGTCCTCATCAATCAATCTACACACAATACCCCATAGTGACAAAGTGAAAACAGGTTTTTTTGACATTTTTGCTTATTTATTAAAAATAAAACACTGAAATGCCTTATTTACATAAGTATTAAGACCCTTTGCTATGAGCCTCGAAATTTTGCTCAAGTGCATCCTGTTTCCATTGATCATCCTTGAGATGTTTCTACAACTTGATTGGAGTCCACCTGTGGTAAATCCAATTGATTGGACATGACTTGGAAAGGCATACACCTGTCTCACAGTTGACAGTGCATCTCAGAGCAAAAACAAAGCCATGATGTTGAAGGAATTGTCCGTAGAGCTCCGAGACAGGATTATGTCGAGGCACAGATCTGGAGAAGGGTACCAAAACATTTCTGCAGCATTGAAGGTCCCCAAGAAAACAGTGGCCTCAATCATTTTTAAATGTTAGAAGCTTGGAACCACCAGGACTCTTCCTAGAGATGGCCGCACAGAGCAATCGGGGGAAAGGGCTGCCTCGCTTCTAGTCTTTAGGAAACGTTGCAGTATTTTAGTTTTTTTTATGTATTATTTCTTCCATTGTTAGCCCAGAAACTCTTAAGTGTTATTACATACAGCAGGGAAGAACTATTTGATATCAGAGCGACGTCAACAACAGCACTATGACCAGGAATACGACATTCCCGAAGCGGATCCTTTGTCCACACCACCCAGGGCATTTGAACTGATTCCAGAGGCCGACCAAAAACAACGCCGCCGGAGAAGAGGGAGACAGAGCGGCCTTCTGGTCAGACTTAGGAGGTACGCACACCACCCACCGCTTCAGAGTATATTACTCGCTAATGTCCAGCCCCTAGATAACAAGGTCGACGAAATGAGGGCAAGGGTTTCTTTCCAGAGAGACATCAGAGATTATAACATACTCTGTTTCACGGAAACATGGCTCTCTCGGGATATGCTGTCAGAGTCGGTACAGCCACCTGGATTCTCGGTGCATCGCACTAAACATCTCTCCGGGAAGAAGAAGGGTGGGGGTGTATGTTTCATGATTAACAACTCATGGTGTAATTGTAACAATATACAGGAACTCAAGTCTGACCTACAATTCCTCACAATCAAATGCCGACCATATTATCTCACAAGAGAATTATCTTTGGTTATTGTCACAGCCGTGTATATCCCCCCTCAAGCCGATATCACAACGTCCCTCAAGGAACTTCACTGGACTTTATGCAAACTGGAAACTATGTATGCTGAGGCTGTATTTATTGTAGCTGGGGATTTTAACAAAGCTAATTTGAGAACAAGACTACCTAAATTCTGTCAGCATATCGACTGTAGAACTTGCGCTGGAAAAACACTGGACCACTGTCAAGGTTGTGCCCTACTGGTACGAAGTGCCCTACAGGCACACTTTATTTGGCAGAAGCACAAAAGACAGATGCAACTGCGTCAAAAACCTCCAGCCAATGGAAAAAGTGAATAAGCGCGAAACACTCACAATAATGCAAATGTATGACCCGGGGTCAAAACACGATACCCGGGGAACAACCAGTCTGGCGCGTAACACTAAACACGTTTTTTTTTAAATACACACAAAGACAGGTGGGGGGAAAGAGTAATATAAATATGCAGTGTAATTAGGGAATGTAAACCAGGTGTGCGGGAAACAAGACAAAACAAATGGAACAATGAAAAATGGAGAGGCGATGGCTTTGCAAGGAACTTAAATGTTAGCTTTTTTACATGGCACATATTTTACATGGCGCACATTTTTACATGGCACATGTTACTTTCTTCTCCAACACTTTGTTTTTGCATTATTTAAACCAAATTGAACATGTTTCATTATTTATTTGAGGCTAAATTGTTTTTATTAATGTTTTATATTAAGTTAAAATAAGTGTTAATTCAGTATTGTTGTAATTCTCATTATTACAAATAAAAAATTTGGCTTTTTTGGTCCTCCAATAATCGGTATCGGTATCAAATCAAATCAAATCCAATTTTATTTATATAGCCCTTCGTACATCAGCTGATATCTCAAAGTGCTGTACAGAAACCCAGCCTAAAACCCCAAACAGCAAGCAATGCAGGTGTAGAAGCACGGTGGCTAGGAAAAACTCCCTAGAAAGGCCAAAACCTAGGAAGAAACCTAGAGAGGAACCAGGCTATGTGGGGTGGCCAGTCCTCTTCTAGCTGTGCCGGGTGGAGATTATAACAGAACATGGCCAAGATGTTCAAATGTTCATAAATGACCAGCATGGTCGAATAATAACAAGGCAGAACAGTTGAAACTGGAGCAGCAGCACAGTCAGGTGGACTGGGGACAGCAAGGAGTCATCATGTCAGGTCGTCCTGGGGCACGGTCCTTGGGCTCAGGTCCTCCGAGAGAGAGAAAGGAAGAGAGAATTAGAGAGAGCATATGTGGGGTGGCCAGTATCGGCGTTGAAAAATCATAATCGGCCGACTTCTAGTGCCAACCAGCTGTTGCTGTCGTCCTTCCTGATCCTTTCCTTCATGATTTTCAGAAAAGAGCCGTCTTCGATGGAGAAGGCCACTTTCGTGTCGTCTCTAGTTTGCTGGAACACATTGCAGCCCAAGTGAACTTCCACTTTGTCACACGGAATACTTTTGTAGCAGTATAATGCAGGTTGATCGGGGAGCTTGGGCATTCCGGAACCTTTCTTTAACCAAGAAGAGGTTGGAACATGGCTCGAAGAGAGTAGGGCGTCCATTCTCCAAAGTGTTTGTGTAAAAGGTACTCACTGAGAGAGGCTTGTGAACGCTCCCCAGGCAGACATGGCCTATTATGACCCATCCAAGGTCAAGCTTCTGGGCATATGATGAGTCATGGGGCCCATTAATTTGCCTGCGCACCTTATGGACTCTAATAATGTATCTTCCAAGAAGGAGCATGATGGGAGCCTTGGGTTCGAGTTCTGGGATGAGGTGAGCAAGGGGTTTAAGGTGAGCATGGTGGAGCGCTGCGTCTGGAGTTGGGATCTCGGAACGGTTGTTCGGGATCTCATTACACTTGATGAGTGTTGGCAGCAGAAAACTGACTTGCCCATCCATAGATTGTACCTGGTAGGCATGGGCTCTTCTTCCTACTGTCTCCATCGCTCCGGCGCAGGTCTTACTTAAGGGAGTAGGGAGAGCTGGGGCCTTGTACCCTGAAGATGTCGAAGAACTCAGAACGAACCAATGATCTGTTGCTTTGCTCATCGAGGATGGCATAGAATTTCACTTTGTTGGAGATCTTGGGGAAACTGTCGATTTGTTTGGTGAGCGCACTCTCTATCACCTTTGGCGAACCGTAGCATTCCTCGAGTCTATCCCAAAACATCTGCAGACCTCGTTTTGGATGGTGTACATGAACAGCTCAGATTCGTTTTATATGTTCAGCAGACTCTCTTCCAAGCAACTTAACTAGAAGATCAATTTCTTTACTGTAGGTTAATTCTAAGCCTCTGAGGGTGTTGTGAAAGGAGCGCCGCCAAGCCCTGTAGCTCTCCGGTTGGTCATAAAATTGGAGTAGACTCATGGTGATGACCTCGAAACAAGCAAAGTACCTCACAAAGTAGGTAACTTTGGGTTCTCACTTTGGGGGTCTTCCCATGTGCGCCTGAAATGTGGAGCAGGTGGATGACTTCTGTCATTGTGCATACCTCTTTGGGTCCAGCTGCTGTTCTGGCCTTCTTGAAGGGAACCGTGTACGCTAGGGGTGAGGTGAAACTGCTGAGCTGGCCTCCAGATTAGGGACGCGGCGGTCTACATGGGTAGTGGTGTCAACAGGAAGAGAACTGATCTCAGGCTGGAGATGTTGTAATACGGTGTTACGGGCAGGCTCTGGCCTGGTATATCCCTGTCTTGTCTTGTCATCAGAGGACAGCTCTACTCCTGTCATTGGCTTGAGAATGTCGTAGGATTTAGCTTACTCCATGAGATACTCCTTAGTTTGCTGTGTGGGGCCGAGTTGGGTGGAGTCAAGCTTTAGTCAGCAGCTACTTTTCTGACTGCCGAAATCAGTAGCAGCCTCTAGAGCCTCAGCTCCAGCAACTGCTGCAGCCTCTTCCTTTTCCTCTTTCAGCACATCCATAGTTGCTTCTAATTGTGCTTTTTCTATTTTCATTCTCCTTTCTTTCTCCGCAAAGGAGAGGCAAGCTTTTGCAGCTTCTGCTTTTGCCCTTGCTTTGGCGGCTGTGGCTCCTGTAGGTGAGCTGTTTGAATGGTAGGATGAGGCTGAGGCACGAGACCTGATCTTGAAGGTGCATGCTTGCTCCTCGGCCATAGTGTGTTGGAGGTTGTCTGTACACTGCCGTAATTGTCGTAGGCCTCTCTTAGCGTTGTGACGGGTTAGCAGTGTCTGTTGCTTGATCCAACTTGTGGTCCTGCCCGCTAGAGAGCTGTCATTTCACTGTACTGTCCTCCATATGCATTGCTGTGCATATTTTGACTGCAAGATAAACGCCTTCTTCAAAGCATGATCTCCATGTTCATAAGAGTTATTGAGTTGAAACAGCATGAAACTGAAACATTAAAATCATAAAATCATCGAAGCTCTGCAGATTTTGCTGTGAGGATACAGAATCAATAGACCATTTATTTTGGTATTGCCCTCAGGTAGCCTGTTTCTGGTCTCAGGTTCAGGAATTGCTGAAATTGACAACATTGATCTAAAATTGACCCTAGAAATAGTACTGTTAGGAGATCTGGAGAGAACGGGTCAGTCAATTACTAATATACTAATACTCTTAGTAAAAGTATTTATCTTCAACTCGTAATCTATGGATTATATTCGATTAGATAGATTGAAATTATACGTTAAACATCACAGCATAGTTGAAAGATATATGTTGCACAGAAATCCGAAGAGGGTGGCCAGGAGAGAGAGGTGGGATGGGCTGACGGATGCTGAGGGTTGGGTTGTGGAATAGGAGACAAGTGGGAGTGGAGTTGCTGGGCAGGAGATAGAATGATGGTCAAAGATAAAGTATCTGTCACGCCCTGGTCGAAGTATTTTGTGTTTTTCTTCATGTATTTGGTCAGGCCAGAGTGTGACATGGGTTTTTGTATGTGGTGTGTAGCTTAGTGGGATTGTAGCTTCGTGGGGTGTTCTAGGAAAGTCTATGGCTGTCTGAAGTGGTTCTCAATCAGAGACAGGTGTTTATCGTTGTCTCTGATTGGGAACCATATTTAGGCAGCCATATTCTTTGGTTGTATTGTGGGTGATTGTCCTGAGTGTCTTGATGTCCTTGTTCGATGTATGTTGACACAAGTATAGGCTGTTTTCGGTTTTCGTTTATTGTTTTGTAGTGTTCGTGTTTAGTCGTGTTTACGTTAGTTTAAATAAACATGGATCGCAATCGACACGCTGCAGTTTGGTCCGACTCTCCTTCACCATATGAAAACCGTGACAGTATCAAAAATAAAGTTCAAATAAAATATAATAAAAAGTAAGTTTGAATAACACTGAGGGGCAGTGTTTTTACAGCTTATACCGGTTTGCCTGAGGCTGATGCCGTGCAGGTGTTTGTACACATTCATATACACACACTCTCATTCAAATACACACATACACGGGCGCACACATATGTAAATAGTGCCAGACATGCACTCAAACATATACTGTTGGCCTTGCTGTTATGATTTTAGTTGTCCTTGATGTCCTTTGTTTGTTTTCTGTTTTCTTTTGTATTTTTCTTTTTTCTCATGAGTTAATTTCCTTGGTTGTTGGGGGGGCGGGGAATTCATTTAATTTCTTAATATTTTATTTTTTATTTTTCTTGGCGAGGGGGGGTGATTGTGGGAGAGGTCTCAGATTGTTGATGGACAACTATGGGGAACTGTGGGGGGATCTTGGAGGGTTCACGTCCTGTTTTCTTATTTTTTTTGGCCTTGTGGGAGATCTGTCGACATGCCCTT
This sequence comes from Oncorhynchus keta, assembly GCF_023373465.1. Classification (NCBI taxonomy): domain Eukaryota; kingdom Metazoa; phylum Chordata; class Actinopteri; order Salmoniformes; family Salmonidae; genus Oncorhynchus; species Oncorhynchus keta. The sequence continues at coordinate 38,931,550 of NC_068432.1, forward strand.
GAGCAAGGCATTGACCCTGGATGCTTCTGTGTGTCACTCTGAATGAGAGTCTTTTGGATGACTGGTGTGGTGTTGGTGTTGAGCGGTTTCACTACAACTATATTGTATGTTTTGTATATTCAATAAAAAAATATACATATAATGTTGAAAAAAATAATTATATATATAATAATAATAGTAAGTTCTGAGTACAGGGTCTGGATATTTATGTAAATGTGATATTTCATTTTTATTTATTTTTTATAAATTAGCAAACATTTCTAAAAAACAGTTTTTGCTTTGTCATTATGGAGTATTGTGTGTAAATAGATTTGTATTTTTATTTATTTATTTAACCTTTAATTAACTCGGCAAGTCAGTTAAGAACAATTACTTATTTAAAATGACAGCCTACCAAAAGGCAGAAGGCCTCCTGCGGGGACAGGGGCTGGGATTAAAAATAAAATAAATGAAATGCAAATATAGGACAAAACACACATCACGACAAGAGAGACAACACAACACCACATAAAGGGAGACCTAAGACAACAACATAGCATGGCAGTTTCGTGTCTCTGACTTCTTTAATGTGATGACAAGCTATTTTATCAAATCGATTACCTAACGTTTGATTGATTACGTGATTGAATAAAACCATGCAACAATTAACTCGTTAATAACCTGGGGAACCACGGTAGAGTTTGTTTATATAGAGCAGCTATCTCCCGAATCTACTCTTAAAAATCTGAAGATCTTTTATACCAATAGCAGTCAATCATTAATTATTATTTATCTTCTATCACTCTCATCTGAACGTCGTTCTTGGTTATCTGCATGAACCCTAGCATAACTTATGAATCAGCGGTATACAAATAGTTTAATTACTAACTAATCAAATCACAGAAACACATAACAAACAAAGAGTAGATATTGGTAACTAACAATGATAGGAAAGTCCCTAGTGGGCTAAGCCGATATGACAGCTTGGTCGACAAAAGGGAAGGGGTGGGACTGAGAGAGATCGGGAAAGACAAAATGGTTCATTACACACACTCAATATTTATATTCATTGAAATGGTTGTTAGAATGAATACTTCAGAGTACCCTTTCGGAAATGTAGAATGGATGTTTCGGCGGTTGTCTGTATTCTCGTCCTAGGTTTACATAATTTCCAGCTGCAGACTAGTAATTTGTGTCTAAGATTTGCTCTTATTCTGTAGGGATCGATAGTCTCAGAGTTGAACCATTTCCAGCCGTGTAGCCAATGCTCCACGTGGAATAGTCTTGTCCTTTGGTAGAGTTGTAGTTTAAGCCACTTCACACACCAGCGTCACCCGGCATGATTTGGTCTCAGAAATTCAACCATTTGCAACCTTAGCTCACGCTGGGCCCAGTTTGCCTAGTCTGATGTGAATTTCACCAGGAGTGGGTTTTATACGTAATTGTCACGTTCTGACCATAGTTCTGTTATTTTATCTTTGTTTTAGTATGGTCAGGGCGTGAGTTGGGTGGGCAGTCTATGTTTGTTTTTCTATGTTGGTTTTTGAGTTCGGCCTAGTATGGTTCTCAATTCAAGGCAGCTATCAATTGTTGTCCCTGATTGAGAATCATACTTAGGTAGCCTGGGTGTCAGTTTTAGGGTTGTGGGTGTTTGTCTTCCGTGTCAGTGTTTGTCGCCACACGGGACTGTTTCGTTCATTTCACGTTTCTTGTTTTGAATTTCATAGTGTTCAGTTTATGTTTTAAAATAAACATTATGGACACTTACTGCATTTTGGTCCTCTGATCCTTCTCGCTTCTCCTTCTCAGAAGAGGAGGACGAGATCCCTTACAGTAATAATAGAAAAGGGTTGTCCATGACGCCTAATGTGATGTCTGGGTTCACAGGGGTGTGGCCACTGACTAGTTAATCTTTATATGAAAATCCATACTCTCATTTAGAAGGTTAATATCACATATCTTTTCACAAATAGTTTCATGTTTAATCACATACTTTTCACAATGTTTAGATGTAAACCTGAGAGCTGGGAAATGTACACTTTAAAGAGATACCGGTATGTGTGTTTCCTGTTCACCAAATGAAACATAACTGTCCCTTAAGTGTCCTCGGACTATTCCCACATTCTCAAAAGTAGCAATACTGTTTCATTCTCCCATTTTAAGGATTAGGAGTTTGGCCAAGTCTGTTCTGGGAGACTCTCTCCCTCAATACTGCATGGTAGTTTCAAACCAGTACTTACGACCTGACGTAATAAACCTGGGTTAGGAGAGAGAGTGAGGGGGGGGGCATGATCTACACCCATAAAGGGCCAAGCCGTGACAGTAGCTTCACATAACAACACAGCATGGTAGCAACACAACATGACAACAACATGGTAGCAACACAACATGGCAGCAGCACAAGTTACAAACATTATTGGGCACAGACAACAGCACAAAGGGCAAGAAGGTAGAGACAACAATGCATCACGCAAATCTGCCACAACTGTCAATAAGGGTGTCCACGATTGAGTCTTTGAATGAAGAGATTGAGATAAAACTGTCCGGTTTGAGTGTTTGTTGCAGCTTGTTCTAGTCACTAGAGGAAAATAAACAATGTAATTCATTTTAAGGCTTTAACGTAACAAAATGTGGAAAAAGTCAAGAGGTCTGAATACTTTCCGAATGCACTGTATGTCATTCCTGATTAGCTAATGGGCTTTCATGGTTTTGCAGAGTTTCATATTATTAGTTCAGCACAAGAAAACCCACCTCACCTCTCCTGCCAAATTCCAAACCAAAGAAGCACCGAAGATGAGAGATTTGTTTCATATGGCCAGCAGCTAGCAAGCCTTCTTTTGTTATTTAAAAAAGTTCAGGGCGCAAAATGTTATCAGCAAGAAAAATAAGGAATATGTCTGCCATTTATTGCCTCTTGGACAAAGGAATATGGATTTGAACGGTCTGTTTGTCGGACATCAAGTGTAAAGCGTCATTTTGGAAAAGCAAATAAGTGTGTTTACAAATCTACATGCAGTCAAATATCAAGCTACAGAGGGGAGCTACAAAGTTGCGCTGTACATTGCTAAACATGGAAAACCAATTACTAATGGGGAATATATCAAGGAGGCTTTCCTCAGTAGTTTGCAGGCTTTATTTGATGGATTGCCTAACAAAGACACAATCATCTCAAAGATAAAAGCCATGCCTGTCTCTGCCAGAACCTGTGCCTGTGTCTGCCAGAACTGTTGAAAGGCGCGTTACCGAGATGGTTGAAAATGTAAAGGAGCAGCAAACTGTAGCGTTAAAAGATGCACCTGTGTTTAGTGTGGCTCTTGATGAGAGTGTGGATGTGAATGACATTTCACGTCTGGCAGTTGTTGCAAGATACTGTGACTCAGAGCAGGTACGTGAGGAGCTGCTTTGTCTATAAGATACTGTGACTCAGAGCAGGTACGTGAGGAGCTGCTTGGTCTATAAGATACTGTGACTCAGAGCAGGTACGTGAGGAGCTGCTTTGTCTATAAGATACTGTAACTCAGAGCAGGTACGTGAGGAGCTGCTTGGTCTATAAGATACTGTGACTCAGAGCAGGTACGTGAGGAGCTGCTTTGTCTATAAGATACTGTGACTCAGAGCAGGTACGTGAGGAGCTGCTTTGTCTATAAGATACTGTGACTCAGAGCAGGTACGTGAGGAGCTGCTTGGTCTATAAGATACTGTGACTCAGAGCAGGTACGTGAGGAGCTGCTTGGTCTATAAGATACTGTGACTCAGAGCAGGTACGTGAGGAGCTGCTTGGTCTATAAGATACTGTGACTCAGAGCAGGTACGTGAGGAGCTGCTTGGTCTATAAGATACTGTGACTCAGAGCAGGTACGTGAGGAGCTGCTTTGTCTATAAGATACTGTGACTCAGAGCAGGTACGTGAGGAGCTGCTTGGTCTATAAGATACTGTGACTCAGAGCAGGTACGTGAGGAGCTGCTTTGTCTATAAGATACTGTGACTCAGAGCAGGTACGTGAGGAGCTGCTTGGTCTATAAGATACTGTGACTCAGAGCAGGTACGTGAGGAGCTGCTTGGTCTATAAGATACTGTGACTCAGAGCAGGTACGTGAGGAGCTGCTTGGTCTATAAGATACTGTGACTCAGAGCAGGTACGTGAGGAGCTGCTTGGTCTATAAGATACTGTGACTCAGAGCAGGTACGTGAGGAGCTGCTTTGTCTATAAGATACTGTGACTCAGAGCAGGTACGTGAGGAGCTGCTTGGTCTATAAGATACTGTGACTCAGAGCAGGTACGTGAGGAGCTGCTTTGTCTATAAGATACTGTGACTCAGAGCAGGTACGTGAGGAGCTGCTTGGTCTATAAGATACTGTGACTCAGAGCAGGTACGTGAGGAGCTGCTTGGTCTATAAGATACTGTGACTCAGAGCAGGTACGTGAGGAGCTGCTTTGTCTATAAGATACTGTGACTCAGAGCAGGTACGTGAGGAGCTGCTTTGTCTATAAGATACTGTGACTCAGAGCAGGTACGTGAGGAGCTGCTTTGTCTATAAGATACTGTGACTCAGAGCAGGTACGTGAGGAGCTGCTTGGTCTATAAGATACTGTGACTCAGAGCAGGTACGTGAGGAGCTGCTTGGTCTATAAGATACTGTGACTCAGAGCAGGTACGTGAGGAGCTGCTTTGTCTATAAGATACTGTGACTCAGAGCAGGTACGTGAGGAGCTGCTTGGTCTATAAGATACTGTGACTCAGAGCAGGTACGTGAGGAGCTGCTTGGTCTATAAGATACTGTGACTCAGAGCAGGTACGTGAGGAGCTGCTTTGTCTATAAGATACTGTAACTCAGAGCAGGTACGTGAGGAGCTGCTTGGTCTATAAGATACTGTGACTCAGAGCAGGTACGTGAGGAGCTGCTTTGTCTATAAGATACTGTAACTCAGAGCAGGTACGTGAGGAGCTGCTTGGTCTATAAGATACTGTGACTCAGAGCAGGTACGTGAGGAGCTGCATGGTCTATAAGATACTGTGACTCAGAGCAGGTACGTGAGGAACTGCATGGTCTATAAGATACTGTGACTCAGAGCAGGTACGTGAGGAGCTGCTTGGTCTATAAGATACTGTGACTCAGAGC
>NC_068432.1:38944150-39004150 GCF_023373465.1 Oncorhynchus keta
GATCAATTTAACTTTTCATGATTTTTACTGCAAACTATATACTGTACCTCTGAGAGAAAACACACAGAGGCAGAACTCCACTCCTTCCTAGAGGGAATCTCGCTACCTAAACTATCAGAGACCGACCAAGAAGATCTCAACTCCCCTTCATTCCTGAGGAGATCCTGGAGGCAATTACCTCCATGCCACCTAATAAGTCCCCAGGCCCAGATGGATTCCCCAGAGTTCTACAAAGCTTTTTGGCCCCAGCTCAGCTCTATCTTCATGCCAGTGCTTGAGGATTTTTGCAAAAACGGCGTTCTCCCAGACTCAATGCACACAGCTCGCATTACAGTGTTGCTCAAAAAGGACAAGGACCCCGTATCCTGCTCCTCCTTCCGGGCCCATAGGCTTGTTGGATTTCGACTAGAAAATAATTACCACATTGCTCGCTGAAAGACTAAACACTATTTTTCCCAAAATAATAAAAGGGAACCCAACTTGATTATTAGAGACAGGTGCTCTTCTGATAACATCCGCCGTCTTCTTGATATTATTGATCAAGTAAACGCACAGAAGACCCCTGTCCTGCTGACTTCACTGGATGCTGAGAAGGTGTTTGACAGGATGACAGGATGGAGTGGAGCTTTCTGTTCTCAGTCTTAGAAAAGTTCAATATGGGCCCAAACTTTATTAAATGGATGAAGTCCCTATACTCTCATCCAAATGCCATGGTGACTATTAACGGACGGAACTCTGACAGATTCCCGTTGGGACGGGCCACAAGACAAGGGTGCTCGCTGTCCCCCCCGCTCTGCTTGTTGGGGGCGGAGCCTCTGGCAGAGTTGATAAGGAGCAATCCAAGTATTATGGGTGTTTCTGCAGGCGACCTGCAGCACAAGATTTCGCTTTATGCTGATGATGTCTTGCTCTACATATCCAACCCTGAGAAATCCCTCCCATTTTAGACACAATTGCTCAGTATGGCAAGTGTTCAGGTTATAAGATCAATTTTAACAAATCCACTGTCTGCCCTCTCAATCTTACACTCACCAGCTCGATGAAGACACTATGTCCATTCTAATGAAGACACAGGGATTTCAATACCTTGGGATCTTCGTAACACCAGATCTGAATAGCCTTTTCAAGGAAAATTATCTCCCACTCCTGGATAGAATCAAGAACGATCTCCAAACCTGGATCTCCCTCCCAATTAGCTTAGTAGGAAGAATTAATGTCATCCGTATGAACATCCTCCCTAGACTGAACTACTTATTTCAGATGCTCCCATGCTATCTCCCAGTTTCCTTCTTCAAAACAACGAACCAAAGCATCACCAAATTTATATGGGGAAATAAAAAACCTAGGATCAAGTTCTCCACTCTATCGAAACCTCAATCTAAGGGTGGTCTTGCCCTTCCCTCCCTTCAATTGTACTAATGGTCTGCCCAAATCCGCAACATGCTAACATGGATCACAAACAGACAAGAGTCAAAGTGGATTCAGATAGAAGCCCAATCCTGTGGTTCATTGCCCCTAAGCTCAATTATATTCATTAATAACTTTAGTGAAGTGGGCAACATAGCCAAACCCTTTGTGATTTACAGCAGCCTACTATAAGAAATGTAAGAAATACCTGGGAATTTCCTCCCAAATATGTTCTCACTCACCTATAGTAGGCAACCCAGACTTGCCAAAAGCCCCGAGGGATGCCAACTTTAATCTTTGGCATACTCTAGGAATCAGGACCTTTTCAGACCTATTTCATCAGAAAACCACAACACTAAAATCCTTTCAAGAGCTCTGCAGTGAATTCAATGTGCCAAGATCCCATTTATTTTTATATCTTCAAATTAGACATGTCATTTCCTCATTTATTTCCATGAGGAGGTTTAGAACTCAGCTGAATGAAGTTGAAACCCTTCTTGCTCCGGCACAATCCATTAAAGGTAAAATCTCCTATATCTATAGACCCCTTTCTGAAGAGGCAGCTCCTCCTTTACTCCTTTGAAAATAATCTGGGAAAAGGACCTTGGTCTGACTATCAATGATGAGTTATGGGCGGAGGTTTGCAACAGGGTATACTGCTCCTCTACTAATGAAAGAATCTAATTACACAATAATTACACTAATGTAAAAATGATTTTTTTTTTGTACACATTTTATTACACTCCTTTGACACTCCATAGAATGAAAACAGACATGTCTCCTAACTGTAAAAGATGTACCTCTGAAAGTGGAACCTATTTGCATGTATTTCGGCCTCTAATACTTCTCCTACATTAAAATGTGGATTGACCAGATTGTTGACTTTCTCCCTCTTGAAAAGCTCACTTATGACCTCCGCAAGAGACAGCCCAAGTTTGATAGACTCTGGTCTCCACTACTCAACTATATTTCAAATTGGACAGAGTGAATGGGGTGATTAGGGAAATGAGCAGATACATGTTGTGTAAAGGTGCAAGCTTTATATATATGTTTATTTTTTTATTGTTCTTTGTGTGTATGTGTATGTACATGTATGTAGGATATGTATGTATGTATGTGTGTATGTGTGTATGTGTGTGTATATATATATATATAAAAAATAACTATTATTTATTATTATTTGTTATTTTTTTAAGCCCGTCACATCTGTGAATGTGGAATGTGTTGTCTTGGTTGATTTGAAAAACAAGAAAATGTTAAACTTTATATTGAAAAAAAAGGATTAGGTTTTTGGGTTAAGATTAAGGTTAGGGTAAGAGTACGTGGGTGACATATACTTCATTAAGAAGACTTTCAACACACCAGGAAGGAATACATTTTTTTAACCTTTATTTAACTAGTCAAGTCAGTTAAGAACAAATTCTTATTTACAATGACTGCCTACCCCGGCCAAACTCTAACCTGGATGACGCTGGGCCAATCATGTGACCAATTTTGTGTAGACTTATTCCGTGAAATGCTTACTCACTAGGAATTTTCCCAACAATGCAGAATTAAAAAATAATACAAATTTACAAAAAAAGGAAATAGTACCACAATAAAATAACAATAACGAGGCTATATACAAGGAGTACCAGTACAGAGTCAATGTGCTGGGATATGAGGTAGTTCAGGTAATATGTACTGTACATGTAGGTAGTAGGGGTAAAAGTGACTAAGCAATCAGGATAGTTAATAAACAGAGTAGCAGCAGCCAATGTGAAGAGTGTGAAAGTCTTTGTGTGTGTGTGTGTGTGTGTGTGTGTGTGTGTGTGTGTGTGTGTGTGTGTGTGTGTGTGTGTGTGTGTGTGTGTGTGTGTGTGTGTGTGTGTGTGTGTGTGTGTGTGTGTGTGTGTGTGTGTGTGTGTGCGTGTGTGCGTGTGTGCGTGCATCGAGTCAGTGCAAGAGTGTCCGGTGAGTAATTTGATCTGTTTAGCAGACTTATAGCTTTGGGGTAGAAGCTGTTCAGGACCCTTTTGTAAACTGGTGTGTGTGCGTGCATGTGCAGTAGCGAGATATGCACTATTTCATATAACCTTGCCATAAGGCATGGACATATGAAATGATTACTTCCCAACTAGTGGGCTACTCCAAATGCCAAATAGAAGTCAATTTTTTAGAATACTTTATTTATTTTGTGTTATTTGGCCAGATATCCTCCTCTATTTCCCCCTCTCTGTCTCTCTTCTCTTTTACGCCCATTTCTATCTTCAAGCCAAAACAGCAGGGACCTCAACCCACCACCTGTCTGCTACATCCCTCCACCTCTCTCTGCCTCTCACCCCCTGCTCTCTCCCACTCCCTCCCCTGCTCTCTCCTTCTCCCCCTGCTCTCTCCCTCTCCCACTCTCCCCCTGCTCTCTCCCTCCTCTCTCCTTCTCCCCCTGCTCTCTCCCTCTCCCCCTCTCCCCCTGCTCTCTCCATCTCCCCCTCTGCTCTCTCCCCCTGCTCTCCCTCTTCCCCTGCTCTCTCCCTCTCCCCTGCTCTCCCCCTCTCCCCCTGCTCTCTCCATCTCCCCCTCTGCTCTCTCCCTCCTCTCCCTCTCTCCTCCTGCTCTCTCCCTCTACCCCTCTCCCCGTGCTCTCTCCCCCTGCTCTCTCCATCTCCCCCTCTGCTCTCTCCCTCCTCTCTCCCTCTCCTCCTGCTCTCTCCCTCTACCCCTCTCCCCCTGCTCTCTCCCCCTCTCCCCCTGCTCTCTCCATCTCCCCCTCTGCTCTCTCCCTCCTCTCTCCCTCTCCTCCTGCTCTCTCCCTCTCCCCCTCTCCCCCTGCTCTCTCCCCCTCTCCCCCTGCTCTCTCCATCTCCCCCTCTCCCCCTGCTCTCCCTCTTCCCCTGCTCTCTCCCTCTCCCCCTGCTCTCCCCCTCTCCCCCTGCTCTCTCCCTCTCCCTCTCCCCCTGCTCTCTCCTTCTCCCCCTGCTCTCTCCTTCTCCCCCTCTCCCCCTGCTCTCCCTCTTCCCCTGCTTTCTCTCTCTCCCCCTCTCCCCCTGCTCTCTCACTCTCCCCCTCTTCTCCTGCTCTACCCCTCTTCCCCTGCTCTCTCCCTCTCCCCTCTCACCCTGCTCTCTCCCTCTCCCCTGCTCTCTCCTTCTCCCCTCTCCCCCTGCTCTCTCCATCTCCCCCTGCTCTCCCTCTTCCCCTGCTTTCTCTCTCTCCCCCTGCTCTCCCTCTCCCCCTGCTCTCTCCTTCTCCCCTCTCCCCTGCTCTCTCCATCTCCTCCTGCTCCCCCTGCTCTCCCTCTTCCCCTGCTTTCTCTCTCTCCCCTCTCCCCCTGCTCGCTCCATCTCCCCCTGCTCCCCCTGCTCTCCCTCTTCCCCTGCTTTCTCTCTCTCCCCTCTCCCCCTCTCTCACTCTCCCCCTCTTCTCCTGCTCTACCCCTCTTCCCCTGCTCTCTCCCTCTCCCCCTCTCACCCTGCTCTCTCCCTCTCCCCCTGCTCTCTCCTTCTCCCCCTCTCCCCCTGCTCTCTCCATCTCCCCCTGCTCCCCCTGCTCTCCCTCTTCCCCTGCTTTCTCTCTCTCCCCCTGCTCTCCCTCTCCCCCTGCTCTCTCCTTCTCCCCCTCTCCCCCTGCTCTCTCCATCTCCTCCTGCTCCCCCTGCTCTCCCTCTTCCCCTGCTTTCTCTCTCTCCCCCTCTCCCCCTGCTCGCTCCATCTCCCCCTGCTCCCCCTGCTCTCCCTCTTCCCCTGCTTTCTCTCTCTCCCCCTCTCCCCCTGCTCTCTCACTCTCCCCCTCTTCTCCTGCTCTACCCCTCTTCCCCTGCTCTCTCCCTCTTCCCCTGCTTTCTCTCTTTCCCCCTCTCCCCCTGCTCTCTCACTCTCCCCCTCTTCTCCTGCTCTACCCCTCTTCCCCTGCTCTCTCCCTCTCCCCCTGTTCTCTCCCTCTCCCCTTCTCCCCCTGCTTTCTTCCTCTCGTTTTGCTGTCTATCCCAGGTCTCCTACCAGACAGACAAGAACATGGCTAAACTGTAGGGCTGGGAATTGCCAGGAACTGATATGTATTGCGATCCTCACAATTATAATAATAATAATACAATATCTATTGCAATTCTCACGATTCTCATCATTCTATATGTACTGCGATTCTCACAATTTTCAAGATTCTATATGTATTGGGATTCTCACAATTCTCATGATTCTGTATGTATTGCGACTCGATACAGCAATCTTATAGTGATAGTTAGATTTGATGTTCCAAGCATATTGCTCACTGCTGCAGAGAGACAAGATAATATCATAATAATATTGCGATATGAAACTGCATAAATTACTACTAAATTGCACATTGTAAATATCTCCACTGATGCCAGGCCATAAAGAGAGAAAAGCCTGGACATGGTACATACTGCTCCCAATAGCTTCAATTCACATACAAACATCAAAAACGTCTCCATAGCCAAATGTGTTTGTTTGTGTGTTTGTGCATGATGACTGTGTGTGTGTGTGTGTGTGTGTGTGTGTGTGTGTGTGTGTGTGTGTGTGTGTGTGTGTGTGTGTGTGTGTGTGTGTGTGTGTGTGTGTGTGTGTGTGTGTGTGTGTGTGTGTGTGAGGGGGATGTAATGGCATATTTCCAATAATTATTAGCTACCAACAGCTGATGTCTGATTCCTCTGATCTGACGCAGATGGGCTGAGGTGTGTATGTGTATGTTATCCCTCGGGGGACAGTGGGGATCAATATCACCAGTGTAGGAGATAACATGGTGTCAATGAATTCAGATTGACCCCTAAGGCTAGATCACAACACTGATATTCACCCTCTCCAAACCAGGGAAAAAATTACAAAATACAATGACAAAATACCATAAAGATATATGTATCAAAATAAACTACCAAATACTTGTATTTTGCAATGTATTTAATTAAAATTCATGAATTTGTATTTTAAAATACAAAAAAAAATCTATTTGCAAGTAGTCAACGCAAATAGCAACAACATTCTGAGTAACGTTTACAGAAACTTGTTATGATTGTGATGTGTTGTTTATCTGGCAGTCATACTGAATCATGTCTGCTAAATGACCAAAATATATGTGAAAATGAAATACCAAAATAAATGGCAAAGCACTCTGGGTACTATTATTGACCTAAATAGAAGAATACTCAGCATTTTTTGCAATTGTTCGTTTTTATAGTGCATTTATCAGAGACCCTTATCACACCATAGTGACATCAGACTTCTGATACTATTGCAGGGTTAAAGGGGCCACAAAATGTGTACCGGTATCATTTTTTCTATTGAAAATGATTTTGTATTTTGAAAATACAAAATGTAATCTCTCAAAAGTACCTTGTTATAAAAATACATTGGAGTGTATTTCAGCCCAGTGTAATACACATTACAACATTTCTCAGAATTAAATGAAACACATATTTCAAATACATACAACAGAAATTCTGCACATCTCTGCTCAACACTCACACACATGCACATGCGCACACAGACACACCCCTCATATGCCTTCCCTGTAATTACTAACCCTAACTCTAACCCTATTGTTCATTAACTTTAACCCTCTCCTGGAAATAGACTCACACAACCCGTTATTAGTGGCTACATACTGATCGTTCTCTCTCTTCCTCACTATTCTCAGGAGAACTCAGTTTGTTATTCAAATAAAATACAATTTTATTCATCACATGCATCGTAAACAACAGCTGTAGACAAACAGTGAAATGCTTACTTACAGGCCCTTTCCAACAATGCAGAGAAATAGTAGAAAAATATCTTGAGGAATAAATACACAATGAGTAACTTGGCTATATACATAATTGAAGTATACAAATGAATTACAAATGAAAAGCTGAAATGTCTAATAGTTTTTAACATGTACCCAACACATACAATTATCTGTAAGGTCCCTCAGTCGAGCAGTGCATTTCAAGTGCAGATTCAACCACAAAGACCAGGGAGGTTTTCCAATGGTTCACAAAGGGAACCTATTGGTAGACATTGAATATCCCTTTGAGGATGGTGAAGTTATTCATTATACTTTGGCTGGTGTATCAAAGTCACCACAAAGATACAGGCGCCCTTCCTAACTCAGTTGCGGGAGAGGAAGGAAACCGCTCAGGGATTTCATCCAGAGGGTCCAGTTGTGATTTAAAAAAAGTTACAATGGCTTTGATAGGAGACAAATGAGGATGGATCAACAACATTGTAGTTAATCCACAATACTAATGTAATGGACGTCGTGAAAAGAAGGAAGCCTGTAAAAAAAAATTTCAAAACATAAAATCAAATCAAATATTATTTCTCACATACACATGGTTAGCAGATGTTAATGCGAGTGTAGCGAAACGCTTGTGCTTCTAGTTCGGACAGTGCAGTCATATCTAACAAGTAATCTAACAATTCCCCAACAACTACCTAATAAACACAAATCTAAAGGGGTGAATGAGAATAAGTACATGTAAGTATATGGATGAACGATGGCCGAGCGGCATAGGCAAGGTGCAATAGATGGTGTAAATACAGTATATACACATATGAGATGAGTAATGTAAGATATGTAAACATTATTAAAGTGGCATAATGTAGAGTGGCATTGTATAAAGTGTCTAGTGATCCATTTATTAACGTGGCCAGTAACTGGGTCTCAATGTAGGCAGCAGCCTCTGAGTTAGATTGCTGTTTAGCAGTCTGATGGCCTTGAGATCGAAGCTGTTTTTCAGTCTCTCGGTCCCAGCTTTGATGCACCTGTACTGACCTCGCCTTCTGGATGATAGCGGGGTGAACAGGCAGTGGCTTGAGTGGTTGATGTCCTTGATGATCTTTTTGGCCTTCCTGTGACATCAGGTGGTGTAGGTGTCCTGGAGGGCAGGTAGTTTGCCCCCGGTGATGCGTTGTGCAGACCTCACTACCCTCTGGAGAGCCTTCCGGTTATGGGCGGAGCAGCTGCCGTACCAGGCAGTGATACAGCCCGACAGGATGCTCTCGATTGTGCATCTGTAAAAGTTTGTGAGTGTTTTCGGTGACAAGCCAAATTTCTTCAGCCTCCTGAGATTGAAGAGGCGCTGTTGCGCCTTCTTCACCACGCTGCCTGTGTGGGTGGACCATTTCAGTTTGTCCATGATGTGTACGCCAAGGAACTTAAAACTTTTCACCTTCTCCACTACTGTCCCATCAATGTGGATAGGGGGGTGCTCCCTCGGCTGTTTCCTGAAGTCCACGATCATCACTTTGTTTTGTTGATGTGGAGTGTGAGGTTATTTTTCTGACAGCACACTCCAAGGGCCCTCACCTCCTCTCTGTAGGCTGTCTCATCGTTGTTGGTAATCAAGCCTACCACTGTAGTGTCGTCTGCAAACTTGATGATTGAGTTAGAGTCGTGCATGGCCACGTAGTCATGGGTGAACAGGGAGTACAGGAGAGGGCTGAGAACGCACCCTTGTGGGGCCCCAGTGTTGAGGATCAGCAGGGTGGAGATGATGTTTCCTACCCTCACCTCCTGGGGGCGGCCCATCAGAAAGTCCAGGACCCAGTTGCACAGTGTGATTGCATCGTCTATGGACCTATTGGGGCGGTAAGCAAATTGGAGTAGGTCTAGGGTGTCAGGTAGGGTGGAGGTGATAGGATCCTTGACTCTCAAAGCACTTCATGATGACGGAAGTGAGTGCTACGGGGCGATAGTCATTTAGCTCAGTTACCTTAGCTTTCATGGGAACAGGAACAATGGTGGCCCTCTTGAAGCATGTGGGAACAGCATACTGGGATGCTGTCCGTAAACACACCAGCCAGAAAGTCTGCGCATGCTCTGAGGACCCGGCTAGGGATGCCATCTGGGCCGGCAGTCTTGCGAGGGTTAACACGTTTAAATGTTTTACTCACATTGGCCGCGGTGAAGGAGAGCCCGCAGGTTTTGGTAGTGGGTGGTGTCAGTGGCACTGTATTGTCCTCAAAGCGAGCAAAGAAGTTGTTTTATTTGTCTGGGAGCAAGACGTCGGTATCCGCGACAGGGCTGGTTTTCTCTTTGTAATCCGTGATTGACTGTAAACCCTGCCACATACAGTTGCCGTCGGAAGTTTACATAGACTTAGGTTGGAGTCATGAAAACTACTTTTTCAACCACTACACAAATTTCTTGTTAACAAACTGTAGTTTTGGCAAGTCAGTTAGGACATCTACTTTGTGCATCCCACAATAAATTTTTCAAACAATTGTTTTCAGACAGATTATTTCACTTATAATTCACTGTATCACAATTCCAGTGGGTTAGAAGTTTACACACACTAAGTTGACTGTGCCTTTAAACAGCTGGAAAAATTCCAGAAAATTATGTCATGGCTTTAGAAGTTTCTGACGGGCTAATTTACATAATTTGTGTCAATTGGAGGTGTACATGTGGATGTATTTCAAGGCCTGCCTTCAAACTCAGTGACTCTTTGCTTGACATCATGGGAAAATCAAAAGAAATCAGTGAAGACCTCAGAAAAAAAATTGTAGACCTCCACAAGTCTGGGTCATCCTTGGGAGCAATTTTCAAATGCCTGAAGGTGCCACGTTCATCTGTACAAACAATAGTACCCAAGTATAAACACAATGGGACCATGCAGTCGTCATACCGCTCAGGAAGGAGATGGGTTCTGTCTCCTAGAGATGAACTTACTTTGGTGCGAAAAGTGCAAATCAATCCCAGAACAACAGCAAAGGACCTTGTGAAGATGCTGGAGGAAACAGGTACAAAAGTACCTATCCACAGTAAAACGAGTCCTAAATCGACATAACCTGAAAGGCCACTCAGCAAGGAAGAAGCCACTGCTCCAAAACCGCCATAAAAAAGCCAGACTACGGTTTACAACTGCACATGGGGACAAAGATCGTACTTTTTGGAGAAATGTCCTCTGCTCTGATGAAACAAAAATAGAAGTTTTGACCATAAAGACCATCGTTGTGTTTGTAGTAAAAAGGGAGGCTTAAAAGCTGAAGAACACCATCCCAACCGTGAAGCACGGGGGTGGCAGCATCATGTTGTGGGGGTGCTTTGCTGCAGGAGGGATGACAATTTTGTGGATGGCTAAAAGACAACAAAGTGAAGGTATTGGAGTGGCCATCACAATGTCCTGACCTCAATCTTATAGACAATTTGTGGGCAGAACTGAAAAAGCATGTGCGAGCAAGGAGGCCTACGAACCTGACTCAGTTACACCAGCTCTGTCAGGAGGAATGGGCCAAAATTCACCCAACTTATTGTGGGAAGCTTGTGTAAGGCTACCCAAAACGTTTGACCCAAGTTCAACAATTTAAAGGCAATGCTACCAAATACTAATTGAGTGTATGTAAACTTCTGACCCACTGGGAACGTGATGAAAGAAATAAAAGCTGAAATAAGTCACTCTCACTACAATTATTCTGACATTTCACATTCTTAAAATAAAGTGGTGATCGTAACTGACCTAAGACAGGGAATTTTTTATCTAGCATTAAATGTCAGGAATTATGAAAACTTTGTATGAGTCGCGGAAGTTAGAGTAGCAATGATCCAGAATCTTGACAGCCTGTGTCGCGCATTCGATATGCTGACAAAATTTAGGGAGCCTTGTTTTCAGATTAGCTTTGTTAAAATCCCCAGCTACAATAAATGCAGCCTCAGGGTATATGGTTTCCAGTTTACATAGAGTCCAATGAAGTTCTTTCAGGGCCGTCGATGTGTCTGCTTGGGGGGGATTATACATGGCTGTGATTATAATCAAAGACAATTCTCTTGGTAGATAATTCGGTCGGCATTTGATTGTAAGGAATTCTAGGTCAGGTGAACAAAAGGACTTGAGTTTCTATATGTTGTTATGATCACACCACGTCTCATTAATCATAAGGCATACACCCCTGCCCTTCTTCTTACCAGAGAGATGTTTGTTTCTGTCGGCGCGATGCGTGAAGAAACCGGGTGGCTGTACCGACTCCGATAGCGTGTCTCGAGTGAGCCATGTTTCCGTGAAACAAAGAACGTTACAGTCTCTGATGTCTCTCTGGAAGGCTACCCGGATTTCGTCTACCTTGTTGTCAAGAGACTGGACATTGGCTAGTAGTATACTCGGGAGCGGTGCGCCCGTCTACGGAGCCTGACCAGAAGACCGCTCCGTCTGCCCCTTCGACGGCGCCGTTGTTTTGGGTCACCGGCTGGGATCCGATCCATTGTCCTGGGTGGTGGACCAAACAGAGGATCCGCTTCGGGAAAGTCGTATTCCTGGTCGTAATGTTGGTAAGTTGACGCTGCTCTTATATCCAGTAGTTCTTCCCGGCTGTATGTAATAAGACTTAAGATTTCCTGGGGTAACAGTGTAAGAAATAATACATTAATAAACGTGAAGCGAGGTGACCATCTCTGTCGGCTCCATTCTTTCATTCCTCAGGGCTGCTGTTTGGAATGTGAACACTGGGAAAAGCTGGTATACAAAGTCTGGTGTTCAGCTGGGCTCATGGTCAGGATTAAAACTAAAGCCCAAACCCTTTCCAGCTGACTATACATTCAGAAATGTAGCCCTCTCACACTAAGTCTGTATGAAGGCCATTAAAACACTAACTCCTGGGCTCCCGAGTGGTGCTGCGGTCTAAGGCACAGCATCTCAGTGCTAGAGGCGTAACTACAGACCCTGGTTTAATTCCAGGCTGTATCACAACCGGCCATGATTGAGAGTCCCATAGGGCGGCGCACAATTGGCCCAGTGTTGTCTGTGTTAGGGTTTGGCCCAGTGTTGTCTGTGTTAGGGTTTGGCCCAGTGTTGTCTGTGTTAGGGTTTGGCCCAGTGTTGTCTGTGTTAGGGTTTGGCTGGGGTTGACCATCATTGTAAATAACTATTTCGTCTTAACTGACTTGCCTAGTTAAATAAAGGTAAAATAAAAATAAATCAACAAACATAATGACTGTTTAATAGCAATGTATGTGTTTATTCCACTTCCCGTTCTCATTCTCTTTCTCTTTTACATCTAGCCATCTATTTCTCTACCACTCTATCCACGTCTCCCTTTTCCCATTCCCCTCATAATGGCCAATCCATCTATTTCTCCCAACATCTCGTCCCTCCACACTGCCACTTTGAGGAATCCAACTGTGTGAGTGAGATAGGGAGGGAAAGAGAGGGAAAGAGGGAGAGAAATAGAGAAAGGGGGAGAGGAGGGATTGAGGGTCTGTGCTTCGCTGAGACAGCAGAGTTGGTGGGATCTGACTGTGTGTGAGCAGATGTCTCTTTGTGTGTGTGTGTGTGTGTGTGTGTGTGTGTGTGTGTGTGTGTGTGTGTGTGTGTGTGTGTGTGTGTGTGTGTGTGTGTGTGTGTGTGTGTGTGTGTGTGTGTGTGTGTGTGTGTGTGTGTGTGTGTGTGTGTGTGTGTGTGTGTGTGTGTGTGTGGTGGAGGGACATTTTGTTCGTACCCACAATGTCAAATGCTATTTCTAAAGGGGTTTAGGGTAAAGGTTAGAAATGGTGTTAGGGTTAGAATTAGGTTTATGGTTAGGAGCTAGAGTTAGTTTTAGAGTTAGGGTTAAGAGCTAGCGTTAGGGTTAAGTTTTCAGGTTAGGGTTGAGGTTAGGGTAAGGGTTAAGGTAAGGGGTTAGGGAAAATAGGATTTTGAATGGGACTGAATTGTGTGTCCCCACAAGGTTAGTTATACAAGACTGTGTGTGTTGGCACGCACAAGTGTCCATGAACATCTCCCAATTAATATTAGCCAATTAAAACCACTGTACTGCTCGCCCACACAGAGGCTCATTAGAGGCGTGTGTGTATGTGTGTATGAGTGAGTGTGTGGGTGGGTGCATGTGACAGCAGGAACTAAATGCTGATGATGCTTTTCTTGTGTTCTCACACTGTCTCATGGATGAGAGGCTGCAGACTTTCTTCATCTGTCTTCATCAATTCTTTTAATAGAATAGGAGGAAGAGAGGAATTATTTTCTCAACACACTCATTAAGCTTTCTGTTGGATGTGGAACAAAATGTTTAGGAGTGCATGATTTTTAAACCCCAGCACGCACACAACTAACTACCATTCAGATGTCATTCAGGCCGACACCACTACAGTACACAGAACTCTAAGCCTGTATTGTGTGCCACTGAGCTGAAACAGGGGATTGGGCTTTATAATTATTTGCATGAATGATGAATTTTGTGGATTTATATACAGGATTATAAACTGGGTGGTTTGATCCCTGAATGCTGATTGGCTGAAAGCCATGGTATATCGGACCATATACCACAGGTATGACAAAACATTTATTTTCACTGTTATAATTATGTTGGTAACCATTTTATAATAGCTATAAGGCACCTCTGGGGTTTGTGGTATATGGCCAATATACCATGGCTATGGGTTGTGTCCAGGCACGCCGCGTTGCGTCGTCATAAGAAAAGTCCTGAGCCGTAGTATATTGGCCTTATACCACACCCCCTTGGGCCTTATTGATTCATTATAATTGGTGTGTTTTGTCATGTGTGAAAGGTATTTCTGATTTAATATTGCCCTCTGGTGTTCATGACGCAATATCCCTAGGCAACCTAAATAAAAGGTGAAAAATCTGTCGATGTGCCCTTGAGCAAGGCTCTTGGCCCTAATTGCTCCTGTAAGTTACTCTGGATAAGAGTGTCTGCTAAATGACTAGTTGGATGGTTCAAGTTGGATGTTTTGATGTTTGTGGGGCTGAAAGCTGCTTCAACGGTGAAAGCTACATGGGAACATGGCCAACCAAACACGCTCCCAGAGTTTCTGTCTCACGAGGCAGACCTTTCAGGGTCCATATGGCCCTTCATATGTAAATCTGTAGTGAAAGACTGACTACTTCAAAACCTTTCGTAGAGCATGTGACTGACTTACAGTGCCTTGCGAAAGTATTCGGCCCCCTTGAACTTTGCGACCCTTTGCCACATTTCAGGCTTCAAACATAAAGATATAAAACTGTATTTTTTTGTGAAGAATCAACAACAAGTGGGACACAATCATGAAGTGGAACGACGTTTATTGGATATTTCAAACTTTTTTAACAAATCAAAAACTGAAAAATTGGGCGTGCAAAATTATTCAGCCCCCTTAAGTTAATACTTTGTAGCGCCACCTTTTGCTGCGATTACAGCTGTAAGTCGCTTGGGGTATGTCTCTATCAGTTTTGCACATCGAGAGACTGAATTTCTTCCCCATTCCTCCTTGCAAAACAGCTCTAGCTCAGTGAGGTTGGATGGAGAGCATTTGTGAACAGCAGTTTTCAGTTCTTTCCACAGATTCTCGATTGGATTCAGATCTGGACTTTGACTTGGCCATTCTAACACCTGGATATGTTTATTTTTGAACCATTCCATTGTAGATTTTGCTTTATGTTTTGGATCATTGTCTTGTTGGAAGACAAATCTCCGTCCCAGTCTCAGGGCTTTTGCAGACTCCATCAGGTTTTCTTCCAGAATGGTCCTGTATTTGGCTCCATCCATCTTCCCATCAATTTTAACCATCTTCCCTGTCCCTGCTGAAGAAAAGCAGGCCCAAACCATGATGCTGCCACCACCATGTTTGACAGTGGGGATGGTGTGTTCAGGGTGATGAGCTGTGTTGCTTTTACGCCAAACATAACGTTTTGCATTGTTGCCAAAATGTTCAATTTTGGTTTCATCTGACCACAGCACCTTCTTCCACATGTTTGGTGTGTCTCCCAGGTGGCTTGTGGCAAACTTTAAACGACACTTTTTATGGATATCTTTAAGAAATGGCTTTCTTCTTGCCACTCTTCCATAAAGGCCAGATTTGTGCAATATACGACTGTGTGTGCGAGAGAGAGAGAGAGAGAGAGAGAGAGAGAGAGAGAGAGAGAGAGAGAGAGAGAGAGAGAACTTTCCAGAACAACAAAGCCAGGGTTGGTGACCACTGGCCAAGGTAAGGAAACTCAGTCAGCAATCATCAGGAAAAAAACTTTATCCATCTGTCCATTGTAATAGAGTCATTAAAGTATTTCAAACACACATGCAAGTGTGTAGTCTATTGTGCCAACAGACAAGTTAACGGTGTGCAGCGGATTGGCGACTGGAGGGAAGCCGACAGAAAGAGGGAAGAAAAGAGAAGACATAAACAGAGAGGGAGGTACAGGAACAGACAGGGAGGACAGGAACAGACAGGGAGGACAGGAACAGACAGGGAGGACAGGAACAGAGAGGGAGGACAGGAACAGACAGGGAGGACAGGAACAGACAGGGAGGACAGGAACAGACAGGGAGTACAGGAACAGACAGGGAGGACAGGAACAGAGAGGGAGGACAGGAACAGACAGGGAGGACAGGAACAGACAGGGAGGACAGGAACAGAGAGGGAGGACAGGAACAGACAGGGAGGACAGGAGCAGACAGGGAGGTACAGGAACAGACAGGGAGGACAGGAACAGAGAGGGAGGACAGGAACAGACAGGGAGGACAGAAACAGACAGGGAGGACAGGAACAGACAGGGAGGACAGGAACAGAGAGGGAGGACAGGAAGAGAGAGGGAGGACAGGAACAGACAGGGAGAACAGGAACAGACAGGGAGGACAGGAACAGAGAGGGAGGACAGGAAGAGAGAGGGAGGACAGGAACAGACAGGGAGAACAGGAACAGAGAGGGAGGTACAGGAACAGAGAGGGAGGACAGGAACAGAGAGGGAGGACAGGAACAGAGAGGGAGGACAGGAACAGACAGGGAGGACAGGAACAGACAGGGAGGACAGGAACAGACAGGGAGGACAGGAACAGAGAGGGAGGACAGGAAGAGACAGGGAGGACAGGAACAGACAGGGAGGTACAGGAACAGACAGGGAGGACAGGAACAGACAGGGAGGACAGGAACAGACAGGGAGGACAGGAACAGAGAGGGAGGACAGGAACAGACAGGGAGGACAGGAACAGACAGGGAGGACAGGAACAGACAGGGAGGACAGGAACAGACAGGGAGAACAGGAACAGACAGGGAGAACAGGAACAGACAGGGAGGACAGGAACAGAGAGGGAGGACAGGAACATAGAGGGGGGACAGGAACAGACAGGGAGGACAGGAACAGACAGGGAGGACAGGAACAGAAACAGAAAGGGAGGTACAGGAACAGAGAGGGAGGACAGGAACAGACAGGGAGGACAGGAACAGAGAGGGAGGACAGGAACATAGAGGGGGGACAGGAACAGACAGGGAGGACAGGAACAGACAGGAAGGTACAGGAACAGACAGGGAGGACAGGAACAGACAGGGAGGACAGGAACAGAGAGGGAGGACAGGAACATAGAGGGGGACATGAACAGACAGGGAGGACAGGAACAGACAGGGAGGACAGGAACAGACAGGGAGAACAGGAACAGAGAGGGAGGTACAGGAACAGACAGGGAGGACAGGAACAGAGAGGGAGGACAGGAACAGACAGGGAGGACAGAAACAGACAGGGAGGACAGGAACAGACAGGGAGGACAGGAACAGAGAGGGGGACAGGAAGAGAGAGGGAGGACAGGAACAGACAGGGAGGACAGGAACAGACAGGGAGGATAGGAACAGACAGGGAGGACAGGAACAGAGAGGGGGACAGGAAGAGAGAGGGAGGACAGGAACAGACAGCGAGGACAGGAACAGACAGGGAGGACAGGAACAGACAGGGAGGACAGTAACAGATAGGGAGGACAGGAACATACAGGGAGGACAGGAAGAGAGAGGGAGGAGAGGAACAGACAGGGAGGACAGGAACAAATAGGGAGAACAGGAACAGACAGGAACAGAGAGTGAGAACAGGAACAGACAGGAACAGAGAGGGGGACAGGAACAGACAGGAACAGAGAGTGAGAACAGGAACAGACAGGAACAGAGAGGGGGACAGGAACAGACAGGAACAGAGAGTGAGGACAGGAACAGAGAGGGGGACAGGAACAGACAGGAACAGAGAGTGAGAACAGGAACAGACAGGAACAGAGAGGGGGACAGGAACAGATAGGAACAGAGAGGGGGACAGGAACAGACAGGAACAGAGAGTGAGGACAGGAACAGAGAGGGGGACAGGAACAGACAGGAACAGAGAGTGAGAACAGGAACAGACAGGAACAGAGAGGGGGACAGGAACAGATAGGAACAGAGAGGGGGACAGGAACAGACAGGAACAGAGAGTGAGAACAGGAACAGAGAGGGGGACAGGAACAGACAGGAACAGAGAGGGGGACAGGAACAGACAGGAACATAGAGGGGGACAGGAACAGAGAGTGAGGACAGGAACAGAGAGGGGGACAGGAACAGACAGGAACAGAGAGTGAGAACAGGAACAGACAGGAACAAATAGGGAGAACAGGAACAGACAGGAACAGAGAGGGGGACAGGAACAGACAGGGAGGACAGGAACAAATAGGGAGAACAGGAACAGACAGGAACAAATAGGGAGAACAGGAACAGACAGGAACAAATAGGGAGAACAGGAACAGACAGGAACAGAGAGGGGGACAGGAACAAATAGGGAGAACAGGAACAGACAGGAACAAATAGGGAGAACAGGAACAGACAGGAACAAATAGGGAGAACAGGAACAGACAGGAACAGGAACAGAGAGGGGGACAGGAACAGACAGGAACAGAGAGGGGGACAGGAACAGACAGGAACATAGAGGGGGACAGGAACAGACAGGAACAGAGAGGGGGGACAGGAACAGACAGGAACAGAGAGTGAGAACAGGAACAGAGAGGGGGACAGGAACAGACAGGAACAGAGAGGGGGGCAGGAACAGACAGGAACATAGAGGGGGACAGGAACAGACAGGAACAGAGAGGGGGGCAGGAACAGACAGGAACATAGAGGGGGACAGGAACAGACAGGAACAGAGAGGGGGGACAGGAACAGACAGGAACAGAGAGGGGGACAGGAACAGACAGGAACAGAGAGGGGGAACAGGAACAGACAGGAACAGAGAGTGAGAACAGGAACAGAGAGGGGGGCAGGAACAGACAGGAACATAGAGGGGGACAGGAACAGACAGGAACAGAGAGGGGGACAGGAACAGACAGGAACAGAGAGGGGGACAGGACAGGAACAGACAGGAACATAGAGGGGGACAGGAACAGATAGGAACAGAGAGGGGGGACAGGAACAGACAGGAACAGAGAGTGAGAACAGGAACAGAGAGGGGGACAGGAACAGACAGGAACAGAGAGGGGGGCAGGAACAGACAGGAACATAGAGGGGGACAGGAACAGACAGGAACAGAGAGGGGGGCAGGAACAGACAGGAACATAGAGGGGGACAGGAACAGACAGGAACAGAGAGGGGGGACAGGAACAGACAGGAACAGAGAGGGGGGACAGGAACAGACAGGAACAGAGAGGGGGAACAGGAACAGACAGGAACAGAGAGTGAGAACAGGAACAGAGAGGGGGGCAGGAACAGACAGGAACATAGAGGGGGACAGGAACAGACAGGAACAGAGAGGGGGGACAGGAACAGACAGGAACAGAGAGGGGGGACAGGAACAGACAGGAACAGAGAGGGGGGACAGGAACAGACAGGAACAGAGAGGGGGACAGGAACAGACAGGAACAGAGAGGGGGGACAGGAACAGACAGGAACAGAGAGGGAGAACAGGAACAGACAGGAACAGAGAGGGGGGACAGGAACAGACAGGAACAGAGAGGGGGACAGGAACAGACAGGAACAGAGAGGGGGACAGGAACAGACAGGAACAGAGAGGGGGGACAGGAACAGACAGGAACAGAGAGGGAGAACAGGAACAGAGAGGGGGGACAGGAACAGACAGGAACAGACAGGAACAGAGAGGGGGGACAGGAACAGACAGGAACAGAGAGGGAGAACAGGAACAAAAACGGAGGACAGGCTGAAGTAAGTAACGTTCTCAGAATGGTAGTTCATTACACCTGACCTTCACACTGACCAACAGAGAATACAGCAGCAGAACTACTGCTCTGACACCACCACCGGGCCAGTATGCACACACACACACACACACACACACACACACACACACACACACACACACACACACACACACACAAACACACACACTCGCTCTCTTGAAGAAATGTTCCTGCTGTTATGTTATTGTCCCCTGCCTGCTCCTACAACACACACACACACAAACAGACACACAAACAGACACACTCGCTCTCTTGAAGAAATGTTCCTGCTGTTATGTTATTGTCCCCATAGACCCTGCCTGCTCCTACAACACACACACACACACACACACACACAAACAGCTTCCGTCTATTCTCTTCCCTATAGAGAGGGGAAGTGGAGTGGAGCAGACCCACAGAGACAGAGATACAGAGCAGAGAGTAAATGCAACCCATATTTTTTGTTGTACTTTAACTATTTGCACATCATTACAACACTGTATATAGACATAATATGACATTTGAAATGTGTATTATATTTGAACATTTGTGATTGTAATGTTTACAGTTCATGTTTAATAGTTCATTTCACTTGCTTTGCCAATGTAAACATGTGTTTCCCATGCTAATGAAGCCCCTTAAAATGTCATGAATTACAGAGCCAGTCTGGGAAAGTCTTTCTGGAGTTTGTCTCTTTACAAAGACCCCTGACTGCCTCAAAACATCTCTGTCTCTTAGTCTATCTGTCTGTCTCTTTTCTCTCTCTTTCTCTGTCTCTCTCTTTCCCTGTCTCTCTCTCTCTTGGTATCACTCTCACTCTTTCTCTCTCATTTGTTTATTGACTGTATGTTCAGGCTATTCCCTCTACAGTTGAATACAAAGAGGCACTTCATGCTGAGCACCTCCAATCCTCTGGGAATGCTCTAGAAGTTGTTGGTGTACATTAACCATGACACCTATCTCTCTTACCTTGGGCCATTACAGAGGTAGGATCTTAATTTGAGCCAGTTTGCTACAGAAGGAAAATAATCCTGCAGCAACAGGAAATGTGGATTATAATTAATGGATTTTTTTTTTTAAATGACAAAGCCTTTTTAAACCTTAAATACACTACAAGTTTTCATTTCCTGCCGTGCAGGAAAATTCTCAGCAACACAAGAGTGATGAAATGAAGATCTTACATCTGTAGTTTGAGCAAAACGCATCCCACAAACAAAGGCTCAGTTAGCAGTACAAATGTTGTTATAGTATACAGTTGGTCCTACTTTTGGCCATTTGGGGTTGAGCAGGCGGGCTTTGAGGGCGTCGTCCAGGGCGGTCTGGTACTGTCCAAGGCGGAGATGGGCCGCTGAGCGGTTACTGTACAGGATGCAGTTCTGAGGGTCTGCAGACAGGGCCTTCCCATAGAGCTGCACCGCCTGGCTGTACTGCCCCCGCTGGCACGCCTGGTTACTGCAACGCACTGCTTCCAAAAACTCTGTCTTAGAAAGGATAGGAGGCCCAGGAGGGATGGAGGGAGCGATGGAGGGATGAGGGTCTGTCTTACGGAGAGAGGGAGGGATGGAGGGATGAGGGTCTGTCTTGCAGAGAGTGGGAGGGATGGGGGGAGCAGAGGTAGAGGATGAAGAGGAGGAAGAGGGAGGGTTGGTGCTTCGGCCAGAAGAGCGAGGGCCAAAGAGAGAGAACTAAAGAGGAGAAGAGAGAGGGGGATGGGAGGAAGAAAATAAATGTCGGTAGGAGTGGTCAGTTATATATAGTCATCATTCCCTAAAGAGGACCATGCTGATGTACAGCTGACTTTCTAATCTGTTCCACCAAAACATCAAAGCAATATTGTCTGCGAGTGTGTTTGTGAGTGTGAGTGTGTGAGTGCGTGTGTGTGTGTGTAATGTGCACGTTGAGGTTAACTCTCTGCTTCCTTCCCTGATCTGCTGCTACCAAATTTGTATTTTCAGAATTACTTACATCAAGGCTGTCATTATCTCTCTCTCTCTCTCACTCTCTCTCGCTCACACACACACACACACACACACACACACACACACACACACACACACACACACACACACACACACACACACACACATGTTCCCTGGAATCCCAGTGGCATTCTCTGTCCAAACAGAGAGCAAACTGGAGCACTAACTCACACAGTAGAAAGTTTTCACTGAGAGAAGAAAGAGAGAGAGACAGGGAGAGCTAGAGAGAGAAAGCAAGAGAGAGTGAGAGAGGGGAGAGGGAGAGGGTGGAGAGAGAGGGAGCGAGAGAGAGGGGGAGTCAGGAGAAGAGGAGAGAACAGCTGATTTTCAGCCTGTGCATATAGCTGGGTATATATGAGTCACTCTCGCTCACTCAATCTCTTTCTTTCTGTGTCACTCTCACTCTCTCTCACACAAACACAGATGGAGAGAGAGAGAGAGAGAGAGAGAGAGAGAGAGACGAAAGGGGCAAAAAACCCTGTTCTGTTTGTCACCTATGTAAAAGCTAATGTTACATACATTTGGATCTTGTCTTATCTTATTATTATTGTAATACTGTAATATGGCATATTCCACTAAATTGCTATAAAAAGCGCGGTACGGGCTAGGCTACAATACTACTGAATAGCTAAGCAACTTGGGCATAACATCAAACGGTTCATCAAAGCACTTTGGCTGAAACTAATGGTTAGTTACTAGCCAGCCTATAGCATACTATTGCAGTTAGCTAGATCTATAGCCTAAATGCTATGTACTGTCAGAAAAACTGTAGCCTCATTTTCTTTGTTCGCCATTGGGTTATTTACCCTTTCTTTCTTCGGTCGATGCTTCTCCATCCTGTTCTAGCTTTATACACAGCGGCAGCAACTTCAAACTTTCATCCCATGGCAGTTCGCTTCCCAAACAGCCACAGAAACGCTGCGCTCTCCTACAACAATGTTTTCATGGACCTCAGAAAAATGAACAACAAGCGATATTCCACTTAACCGGCCGCGAACTAACTCAAATTATTTCCCAGAAAGTGCGCCATGTTAAATCCGTTTTTCCCCGAGTAACGGAATTTGTGGCGGGTGGAGGCGGGTCTCGGCAGGCTCGAGCTCCACGGATGCATCTCCAGTCGGTCTCCAGGTCTCAATTACCCGTGGTGACATCAGAGAGGGGTTGAGTTACCTAGCAGTTATTCATTCCTGTTGTAAGTATTGTTTCTACAGAATTTTAGTAATAGATCGTTACTTACTGCAAACCTCTTCATAAATAAACAAGCCATACGCTTCATATGAAAGTAGGTTACACAATTTCCTTGAATCAAAGGTGAAAAAAATGAAAAATAATTATAGAAAAGACGATACAAACACCATCCCTTTGCCTTTCGTGAACGTATTCTAATAGTTATGGCTTACATAATAATAACCTAACACTTTGGTGTCTTTGATATAGTGTAGTTTAATGTGTCATCAAATTGACAGCATTGTAAAGACAACAGTAAGAAATAGCATACAGGCTCTGTCAAAGTGTTTATTTTAAAAAACAATGTTTTATTTTATTGAACCTTTATTAACCAGTCAAGTCAGTTAAGCGCAAATTCGTATTTACAATGACCGCCGACACCGGTCGAACTTGAACGACGCTGGGCCAATTGTGCGCCGCTCTATGGGACTCCAATCACCGCAGGTTGTGATACAGTCTGGATTATTAGAGTAAACAAAATAATGAATAAAAATATTAAATGCAAACACTGTTTGTCTTTGATAATGATATGTGTTTCTATACAAGTAATTTATATGTACAATTTGCAGTAAGATAAAGTATTAAATGAATGCTGAGCATAGACAGTAGTTAAAAATAAAAATAAAAACACTATAGTACAGTAGCTTAGATATTTACATTCAGGACTTGAAACATAGTTTTTCCTTTACAGCAGTAAGGCCCTGATACACATATCACTATTTACAACTGCTATTAGTAGATTATCCCTCCAACAACAACAAAAACTTGCACTTGTCTTTTTTCCAACTTGGACTGAGTTTGCTGATGTGGATGTCTCACCTAGCTATCTTAAAGTGAATGACCTAACTATAAGCAGCTCTGGAGTCATCTGGATTTACAATTACTCAACTGTCAATTACAAAAATAAATAGTATCTATATCCCATAGGGGAGGAAATGGGATGGCTAAATAGATCAGGCAAACATTGCATCACATTGGCACTGCATCTTCTACTAAAGCACATTGACTGTGCTTCCTGGTCATCCTGATGCAGAGTTTGTGTAGTCTGCGTTTGGCCCATCTAGATTTGGGCCTCCTGCCGTTGTGGCCAGCGGCCTGTAGATGGCGCCACTCCTCCATGCCTCCACCATTGATCTTTTGCTGCTCCAGCTGAGCAGGAGAGGGTTTGACCAGAGAAGCCGAGCAGCTGTAGATAAGGAGGTAGACTGTTACAAACTCACGTGCGTTTGTGTGTGTCTGTGTGTGCGGGCGTGGACCATTAGCTCAGTGGGCCTGTCTAACTTGGGGTTTTTGCACGAAATGATAATTATCTGGCTAATAGTGGGGCCACAACAAAATTAGAATGCCAGAGCCTATTTCTGGTCCCAGTCCGCCCATGTGTGTGTGTGTGTGTGTGTGTGTGTGTGTGTGTGTGTGTGTGTGTGTGTGTGTGTGTGTGTGTGTGTGTGTGTGTGTGTGTGTGTGTGTGTGTGTGTGTGTGAGAGAGAGCGTGCACCCTTGCGTGCACGTGTGGCAGTGCGTGTGTGTGTCTGTGATGTGTACTGTACTGACCTTGTCCCCTGTGTGCAGACCTGTGGCTGTAATGTGAAGCAGGACAGAGAGATGTACTTCAACAGGATAGTCTGAACCCCAGATATCTCCTTCTGCTGAACCAGAACCTCAGACAGTCTAGAGGAGAGGAGAGGAGAGGAGAGGAGAGGAGAGGAGAGGAGAGGAGAGGAGAGGAGAGGAGAGGAGAGGAGAGGAGAGGAGAGGACATATTGGGGTGAGTGTCAGACACACACGTGAGCACACAATCTTACTGCTGCCAAAAAGTTCTACTTCTGTATTTTATCAAACATTTGATTTAAACATTAAGCAACAACTGCTAACACAACTAGTAGGGCTGTCCTTGACTGTCTGACCCTATGCATACAATTTGTTTTACACACCTAACAAATATACCCGTAAAGGATGGTCACCGAAAGTTATTTGACTCATAATTTCATTAATTCATTCACAAAATGACATACAGACATCTGTATGTCACAGACCACTTGGTTGCACTGATCTGGTTGTCCAAGCCATTACATATTGTATTATTCTGTAATAATGACCTGCTGGTACAGTTGCAGTGGAAGAGGGTCCTGGGTTCTGGGTTGAGGAGGCTGTATCTCTTCTGGTGAGCAGGGATCTTAAACCTGCAGTCATCCAGGTCTCTGTATACATCACACACATACACATGCTGCTTCCCTACACAGACAGGAAACACAATGAAATGTAATTGAGCTCATGGTCAAGTCCACTCAAAAGGCATTATCAAAAGTAGATGCACATAGAAACAGGCAGAAAGAGACAGAAAACCAGACAATATTTTCTTTCACCTACCTGTGCTTGCTGCGTCCTGGTTAGACTTAGGCAGAGTCAGGCCAGTATGGTGGGTGGGTTCAGCTGGCGAGGCCAAAGCCAATGCTGGGCCCGAGGCTGAGGTTTCTAGTCCCGAGGTGCTACTCTGGGTCCCTATAGCAGTAGCAGTGCCAGTGGTGAAGGTGGGGGAAGTATTGGCAACCATATTGTCCTCTCCAGGGTAAGGGTGGATGACAGGCGAGCCAGAGGCTGGTGTTCCACTCTGACCCCCTGGGGTGAGGTCTGCTGGGGCAGCACTGGAAGGAGTGGTGGGGGTGGATGTGGAGGTAGGGGTGGAGGGAGAGGTGGGGGTGGAGGTGGAGGGAGAGGTGGAGGTGGAGGGAGAGGTGGAGGTGGAGGGAGGGGTGGAGGGAGGGGTGGGGGTGGAGGGAGAGGTGGAGGGAGAGGTGGGGGTGGAGGGAGAGGTGGAGGTGGAGGGAGAGGTGGGGGTGGAGGTGGAGGGAGAGGTGGGGGTGGAGGTGGAGGGAGAGGTGGAAGTGGCAATGTAGGGAAAGGTGTTGGGAGAGGTTGAAGTGGTGGAGGGAGATGTGGAGATGGAGGTAGAGATGGTGGAGGAAGAGATGGAGGTAGAGGAGGTGGAGATGGAGGTGGTGGGAGATGTGGAGAGGGAGGTAGAGGAGGTGGAGATGGAGGTGGTGGGAGATGTGGAGATGGAGGTGGTGGGAGATGTGGAGATGGAGGTGGTGGGAGATGTGGAGAGGGAGGTAGAGGAGGTGGAGATGGAGGTGGTGGGAGATGTGGAGATGGAGGTAGAGGAGGTGGAGATGGAGGTGGTGGGAGATGTGGAGAGGGAGGTAGAGGAGGTGGAGATGGAGGTGGTGGGGGATGTGGAGATGGAGGTGGTGGGAGATGTGGAGATGGAGGTAGAGGAGGTGGAGATGGAGGTGGTGGGAGATGTGGAGATGGAGGTGGTGGGAGATGTGGAGAGGGAGGTAGAGGAGGTGGAGATGGAGGTGGTGGGAGATGTGGAGATGGAGGTGGTGGGAGATGTGGAGATGGAGGTGGTGGGAGATGTGGAGAGGGAGGTAGAGGAGGTGGAGATGGAGGTGGTGGGAGATGTGGAGATGGAGGTAGAGGAGGTGGAGATGGAGGTGGTGGGAGATGTGGAGAGGGAGGTAGAGGAGGTGGAGATGGAGGTGGTGGGAGATGTGGAGATGGAGGTGGTGGGAGATGTGGAGATGGAGGTAGAGGAGGTGGAGATGGAGGTGGTGGGAGATGTGGAGATGGAGGTGGTGGGAGATGTGGAGAGGGAGGTAGAGGAGGTGGAGATGGAGGTGGTGGGAGATGTGGAGATGGAGGTAGAGGAGGTGGAGATGGAGGTGGTGGGAGATGTGGAGAGGGAGGTAGAGGAGGTGGAGATGGAGGTGGTGGGAGATGTGGAGAGGGAGGTAGAGGAAGTGGAGATGGAGGTGGTGGGAGATGTGGAGATGGAGGTAGAGGAGGTGGAGATGGAGGTGGTGGGAGATGTGGAGAGGGAGGTAGAGGAGGTAGAGATGGAGGTGGTAGAGTTGGAAGTGGAGGAGGAGGAGGAGGAGGAGGTGGTAGAGTTGGAGGGGGAGGTGGAAGTGGGGGTGGAGATGGTAGTGGTGGTATTGTCAGCCATGTCATCCTCCTCTAAGTCAGAGTCTGGCTGGGTGGAGTTGTAGAAGGTGGGAGGATGGACCACAGCATACAGAGACATCTCATACTGTTGACACCTGTCACAGAGAGGAATGAGGTAGGATCAGCCTCTATTCCATTTTACATTGCATGTTACATTAAACACTTCATGAACAAACATAAGTGAGGGAGGGATCGTCACTCACATGCCAAACCAGTTCCTCTCAGAGCACTGTAGTCTGTGGGAGAACTCAAAGCAGTGCATCTTCAGCAGGTTGAAGAAGACGTATCCCACTGTGTCTGAAATACTGTCCTCAGCCCCCAGCAAACACTGGTGAAACCTATACACAACAACACAATGTTAATACAATGTTAATGCAACCTAAACACAACATCAATACAACACTACACAGAGGTTAGCCGGAACTGAATCAGTAATGTATAATGTTAAGGGAAAGGCAGAATCTTCCTCATGAGAGTCACAGTCTCATAGACAGAGTTAGTTTGTGACAGGCAGCCTACCTGTTATCACAGTGGCAGTGGGACAGGGTGAAAATGTTTGTGTTGAAAACTCCATAGTTGGTCTCGAACGACAGGATGGTGTCCTGACATTGGTCATGCTCCCTGCAGCAACTGTCTGTCTCTGCAAACACACCTGTCACAGGTAGGAGTGGTAGGAGAGGTTCAGCAACAACAACAAGAGACCAGGTTAGGCCTATTTGATATATTGTGATGGGAAACAGAGGCATTACTAAAGTAGGGCCCTATAAAATCAGTTACATTTTGTCTGATTCCATATTTTGTTTCCCCAAATTCCGTTTAATTTTACCCAGATTTCTGTTTCACCCTGTTTTTTTAAGGTTTTCGCTGTGAAAATCACACTTTTTTAAACCTGAAAAACAACTCAATTGGATGTTCTAATCCACAACAATACTTAACCCACATCAGGAGACCACTTATCAGGTCTAAAAATAAATACAAATAGATGCAACTAACCTTTAATTCCGGTGCACGCCTAGCAAGAAGATGTTAGCGGTGTAGCTCACACAATCAATCAATCGTTTATAAAGCCCCTTTAACATCTGCAGTTGTCACAAAGTGCTTATACAGAAACCCAGCCTAAAATCCCGAAGAGCCAGCAATGCAGATGTATATAGAAGCACTCTACCATCACTGTCCGTGTTTGCAAAATAAATACCGACTGGATTGATGCAAATAATGAAATCATTCTGCCAGGTAAGCATAGACTACTTTGTAGTTAACATTTAATTGAGAAGGTTTTTGGGAAAGCATTTCCATCTACCAACATCATCGCTAACGGCTGCACAAAGTGGTAGACGCTTTATGTGTTAATTCATTTAGATGATTCCCTACTAAGGACAATACATTTTTGAATATGGTTGAATTACATTTTCATATCTGGATTCCATAATTCTGTCTGGGTTCTCCGCATCGCGGATTTTATAGAGCCCTACAAATGGGCACATGAATCATCATCATCAATTACATTCTGCTTTAATACCCCATACAATTACAAATGAGAAAATATTATCAAAAGGAGAACCACATCTTAGTCTGGAACACAGTTACAGATACAACACCGACCACCTACCTAAATCGTCATAGGCCGCCGCCTTGTTCCCTGAGCCGCACCAAAGCGTTCCCGGCACGATGAGACCACGTTTTACGCGCCGATGGGTTTGCGTCTCATCCCTGGAACTGTCACCACCGTCTCCAAGAGGATTCAGGATCGCTATATCATCAATAACGCTCAGTGCGTGCCTCTTACGCCTTGTCTCTCTATGTTCCTCAGAGGCATCTCCAACGGCTTCGCGCTGGGTGACCGTTGGAGAGCTAACAGGAGCGCAGTGGCTTTCAAGTTCAGACTGCGCACTGACATCAAAACGTTCACAAGGGCGGTCAGAGAACTGTCCTGTGGTGTTCTTCTCCCGACACATAGACATGTAGCTGTCTGTAACGGCCGTGTCGTCACTCACTGCGCAGTTGACCAGTCTATTCTCCACCGACCACACACTGTGGTAGAGATGGAGGGATGAGGAGGAGGCGTCGTGAGTTTCGCTGTGGTGTCGGAGAAAGCTGAGATGGGTCTCACCGTTCGACGTGACTTTAGTCCAGAAACAGAAATCCCTCGGGTCAGCAGCAGCTGCAGTGGTCAACATCAGTGACACTGCTGCCATTATTACAGCAGAAAATAAAATGGAGGTGATGTGCATTTTCGGCACCAATGTAAGCACGTTAAATGTCCTTCAGTACTTTATAGATAGACTAATATTTGTAATAAAAAGCACCGAACCCAATCCAATTTAATTTCTCGTTTTATAAAACACTCCCTTTCTCTTATGCTAAGAGGTAAGATTAAATATATAAATAAAATGTTGCCGCACCCCGAACTTGCATTAAAATACATTCACTTTGCAGCTGATACGTAATTAACAGTGGCCCTATTCACTAGTTTCCACTGTCTGGGGATGTCTGAAAAGAGACGGACCTCAGGCCGGTTTTAAACTGTTCTACTAGGGGCTTTCCCGCCCGCAATATTCTGCGCTTTGATTTGACCACGTGGTTGTGGTGTGTGTTTGTGTAACTAACCAGTCTTCCATCCAAGCTTTGTGTGCAAGTAGTATATGTCGGAGAAACCTCAAGGAAACAGGACAGGTCTAATGTAGGTAACTTTCCAAAAATAGGCATACGCTAGAAGAAGTGGATATTTTTGTGTCGGTAAAAATAACTAGGTACGAAATGTTGGTGGAAACTCTTTTATGCGAAAATAATAGCAATTATGACCTAATAGCCACGCGATGCAGCCTGGTCTCATAAACTAGACGTAACATAGTAAACGTAAATCCGGGAATCGAAATTAGTATACTTTACATTTGGTTACTTACAGATGGTTACTTACCATAAGATCGCTCATGTTGATTTTGTCCACACACACCAGATGCAATCAGACACCGGTTGAAATATAAAAACAAACTCTGAACCAACTATATTAACTTGGGTACAGGTCGAAACATATTGTAACGACCCTGGGTTTTATAAGCGCGGAAATCGACCCTGCCGTAAGAGCATGCTTTTGCAGCACAGTCGATAGCGCACCGGACCTCGGGCTCGAAGGTTGTGGGTTTGAGACCTGCTCCCTGCTGTTTCATTATAATATGAAACACTTGTGGCCATTTTTCTAGCTTGCTGTTGCTAACTAATTTGTCCTGTGATATAAACATTGGGTTGTTATTTTACCTGAAATGCACATTCCTTTTTCTCGGGATCGCTCGCTCACGCAATGAGGGCGGTGTGGTCAGCATGCTAGGCAAAAATGAAAGTAGAGTGGTTGGTCGGATGGATGGGTGGTCGCATAATCTCATCACAGCCAACTTTAGCATTTTAGCTAATTAACAGCTTTTCAACTACTTACTACTTTTCAGCTAGTTTGCAACTACTTAGCATGTTAGCTAACCCTTCCCCTAACCCTTTTAGCTAACCCTAACCTTAACCCTTTTAGCTAACCCTTCCCTTAACCTTAACCCTTTTAGCTAACCCTTCCCTTAACCTTAACCCTTTTAGCTAACCCTTCCCTCAACCTTAACCCTTTTAGCTAACCCTTCCCTTAACCTTAACCCTTTTAGCTAACCCTTCCCTTAACCCTAACCCTTTTAGCTAACCCTAACCCCAACCTTAACCCCTTTAGCTAACCCTAACCCCAACCTTAACCCTTTTAGCTAATCCTTCCCTTAACCCTAACCCTTTTAGCTAACCCTAACCCCAACCTTAACCCTTTTAGCTAACCCTTCCCTTAACCCTAACCCTTTTAGCTAACCCTTCCCTTAACCCTAACCCTTTTAGCTAACCCTTCCCTTAACCCTAACCCTTTTAGCTAACCCTTTCCTTAACCCTAACCCTTTTAGTTAACCATTCCCCTAACCTTAACCCTTTTAGCTAACCGTAACCCTTTTAGCTAACCCAAACCCTAACCTTAACCCTTTTAGCTATCCCTTCCCTTAACCTTAACCCTAATTTTAACCCTTTAACCTAACTCCTAAACTTAACCCTAACCTTAACCCTAACCCCTAAAATAGCAAACATTAGCCAGCTAGCTACCTAGATAGAATTTGAAACATAGTGTATGTTTTGCAAATTCGTAACATATAACACAAATGGTCATTTAGAACATATCATACAAAATGGATGATGGACATCCACAATTTAACACATACCATCCGAAACATAACATATCATACTAAAGTACTTTCTCAGATTTACATACAGAATAATACGAAGTGCTTTGAGACCAGGTTGCACAGGTTGCAGCTATGACGTGCTGTATGGTCTTCCCACTAACACTCGTTGGGAAAGCATGCAGTTTATTAGGCTACAGATTAAATAAATTATGAGGAACTTCACAGGGTGGTAAAAGTGCAAGGTGAGCTTGATGATACTTTCCAATAAATATTGAGGGTTTTATTCTGGTGACATGATCATCGATGCTTGGCTGCCTTTTGACAAAAAAAATATATCTTGCTCTTTTGTTCAAAATAATCTCGTTGTAGGCCAGTGGTTCCCAATCTGGGATACTAGAACCCCTGGGGGTAATTGGACATATACACAGGGGGTACATATGAGAAGACTCATATGCTTACTGGTAAAATGCACATTCAGGGCTACTCCAGGCAAAGGAAAATTCAGTTGGTGTGTCGTTGGGCAAAGCACTTAACCCTAATTGTTCCTGTATAAGAGCTTCTACGTAAACCGATAGAAACACATCTCTGATTGGAAAATACACATATAGTAGCCACATATCATTGAGTGACTCGAAGTTTACTTAGATATGATGGTTATTATATCAATATTTGCACATAAATGCATTTCCACTGCCATTTTTTGCTCATGTCGAACAAACAAATGATCTGTGTGTCACGGTTGTTATAATGGATGGACCAAGGCACAGCGTGATTTGAGTTCCACATCTTTATTAAAAGTGAAACTTCTAAAAAAAAAACAATAAACAAACGTGAAGTAACTTAGTGCAACAAGCACATATACAAAACGATTTCCCACAAAAGCAGATGGGAACAGGGACACCTTAAGTATGATCCCCAATTAGAGACAACAATAATCAGCTGCCTCTAATTGAGAACCATACTCAATCCCAAACATAGAAATAAATAGACTAGAACATCCCCTAGTCACGCCCGTGACACTGTGGGCGTGACAGGGCGTGACACTGTGGACGACAGGGCGTGACACTGTGGGCGTGACAGGGCGTGACACTGTGGGCGTGACAGGGCGTGACACTGTGGGCGTGACAGGGCGTGACACTGTGGGCATTTATAAAATTGTACCGAAACTTCCATTTCCATCACAGCTGTGGTGATTTTTAAAAATATGGTATAACTTTATTCTCATAAAAACTGAGGATGGTTACAAACCAGTTTTCCAGCCAACATTTCTATACAGTAAAGTACATGTTGGATAAAAAATGTCATGACAGGCCTGATGGAAACAGACAATTTGTCCGTAAACTTTCCATATGTCGACAAAACAAAACATGCTAGACAAAGTGGGATCTTTTAGTGTCTGTAAAATTAATTATGTGAGAAATGTCGGTGGAAACACTTTCATGTGCAAATATTGATATAATAACCATCATATCGAAGTAAACTTCCCTGTTAATAATTCCTCAGCACCCCCATCAGTACAGTTGAAAATGCGATGGAAACACATTTAACTTGTATTTTGTATTCGGTATATGGGAATTTAACCACAAAAATTATTGAACAGATATTGAATATTGTGTCCCTGAACAAAGGGGGGTAAGTACTGCAGTGCATCTCCTCCTCATGGACTGCACCCGATTTGCCAGTTCTTGTTGTGAGATGTTACCCCACTCTTCCACCAAGGCTTCTGCAAGTTCCCGGACATTTCTGGGGGGAAT
Organism: Oncorhynchus keta; assembly: GCF_023373465.1. Lineage (NCBI taxonomy): Eukaryota > Metazoa > Chordata > Actinopteri > Salmoniformes > Salmonidae > Oncorhynchus > Oncorhynchus keta. The sequence continues at coordinate 38,976,559 of NC_068432.1, forward strand.
GTCCCTAGTCCTCACCCTCCGATCCAACAGTTCCCAGATGTGCTCAATGGGATTGAGATCCGGGCTCTTCGCTGGCCATGGCAGAACACTGACATTCCTGTCTTGCAGGAAATCACGCACAGAACGAGCAGTATGGCTGGTGGCATTGTCATGCTGGAGGGTCACGTCAGGATGAGCCTGCAGGAAGGGTACCACATGAGGGAGGAGGATGTCTTCCCTGCAACGCACAGCATTAAGATTGCCTGCAATGACAACAAGCTCAGTCTGATGATGCTGTGACACACCACTCCAGACCATGACAGACCCTCCACCTCCAAATCGATCCCGCTCCAGAGTACAGGCCTCGGTGTAACACTCATTCCTTTGACGATAAACGGAAATCCGACCATCACCCCTGGTGAGACAAAACCACTTTTTGCCAGTCCTGTCTGGTCCAGCGACGGTGGGTTTGTGCCCATAGGTGACGTTTTAGCTGGTGATGTCTGGTGAGGACCTGCCTTACTACAACAGGCCTACAAGCCCTCAGTCCAGCCTGACTCAGCCTATTGCAGAGTCTGAGCACTGCAGTCCTCATGCCTCCTTGCAGCATGCCTAAGGCACATTCACGCAGATGAGCAGGGACCCTGGGAGTCTTTCTTTTGGTGTTTTTCAGAGTCAGTAGATAGGCCTCTTTAGTGTCCTAAGTTTTCATAACTGTGACCTTAATTGCCTACAGTCTGTAAGCTGTTAGTGTCTTAACGACTGTTCCACAGGTGCATGTTCATTAATTGTTAATGGTTCATTGAACAAACATTGGAAACCGTGTTTAAACCCTTTACAATGAAGATCTGTGAAGTTAGGGAAGTTAGGAATTCTTTTTAAAAGACAGGGTCCTGAAAAGGGGATGTTTCTTTTTTTGCTGAGTTTAATGAACACAATTGTTTCTACTGGATGGATGATCAATGAAAATTATTACACTTGCTATCCTTATCAGATATCATAAATTATGAAACATTAAAATGCTTATCTTTTTTCTATTGGCCAGTTTCCAGAATATGAGGTGTTTCTGAACATGACAGAGTCAAATTCCGCCAGGAAGTAAACATAACATCGATCTAGTTTTATAATTGTATCCTCCAATATTGACCAGAAAGAACCATTTCATTTATATGTCTATCTATTAACTATTTTTTTCACTCTAGGCCTATATTTTTAAACTAAATTATACAATGTCAGCATTATATCATTGAATATTATTAAACCATCAATGTCTCCATGAATGTCAAGGTGTGTTATACTGCACAGTGGAGTTCAAGTCTATACAGTCTGGCAGACTAATCCTTCAGAGGCCAACAGGACTGTGAACTTTCAACCAGTTGGAAAAGAAAAGAGAAGAGATTCACTACTGTGTTTATCAAGAGAGCCAAAGTCCACCTACATCCCACTGCGTGTCTACTCAGGCCACCGGTTCTCAAACCTCACCTGATTCTCACAAAGGTCCTGCCATGTCACAGACGCTGCTTATACAATGAGCGAACTTCAAAGAATGTCTATGCATTAATAGTGGTTGAAAAAGTAGCCAATAGAAAATGACTCAAGTAAAAGTGAAAGTCACTCAGTAAAACACTACTTGAGTAAATGTCTAAAAGTATTTGGTTTTAAATATACTCAAGTATCAAAAGTTAATGTAATTGCTAAAATATACTTAAGTATCAAAAGTAAAAGTACAAGTCATTTCAAATTCCTTATATTAAGCAAACCAGAGAGCGAGTACTTTTGGGTTAAAATATTTTTACTTAAGTACTTTACACCACTGTGCATTAACCATTTGCATGCTTCTCCCAAGACTATGATAACAGTGGCAGAAGGCAAATACATCATGTGTACATATGTACTGTATCTTCAAAACATCCACAACTTTATACTAAAGTAAATATCAACACATCTTAAAGTTTCATATTTAATTGTACTTTGCATTATCGTTTAACATAAGCTATCACAGATCATTTCACATTTGAGAATTTCTAGCAATCAAACCTACTACAGGTCAATGCACGTCATATGATCTAGACAGGGCTCATGCTCAGCATGTATTTTGTGTGCATTTGTTATCTGTCACAGGAAGATGCAGTGCAATATGCCCATGTCTACAGCATTGTCTGATCATCACTTCATCAGGCTTGGAGTAACGCTTTGTTCTATATATATATATATAAATATAAGAAAGAGAGAGAGAGAGAGAGAGAGAGAGAGACAGAGAGAGAGAGAGATCAGTGTTTCTAAGATATCACATGGTTCTTAGAGGAGCTAATGGTTCAATAACATGTAACATGTAATCAACCTAAACAGCTAACATGTAATCAACCTGAACAGCTAACATGTAATCAACCTGAACAGCTAACATGTAATCAACCTGAACAGCTAACATGTAAACAACCTAAACAGCTAACATGTAATCAACCTAAACAGCTAACATGTAATCAACCTGAACAGCTAACATGTAATCAACCTGAACAGCTAACATGTAATCAACCTGAACAGCTAACATGTAATCAACCTGAACAGCTAATACTATGTAAATATCTTCATTCATAAATAACATCAACATATGTTTCATAACATTCAACACATGCTCCTTTTAACAAACTGTTTGTACATACAGTAGCAGAAGTGAAGATCATATGCTTTGGCAGCACAAACACTAGTCCCAAGCAGTCACAGTATAGAAGTGTACAAGACAGATTACAGATGTAGGAATTTAATTTGAGTCAATCCTGCAGCAACAGGAAATGTGAATTATTATGTGGATTATAATTAATGGACATTTTGTAGAGATTTATACATTTTCCATTCGAGCAAATGTCACGTTCTAATATATAATAATAATAGACGGTGTTGTCATTTAGGAGGACGTGCCAGCGCTCGATCTTCTTGTCTTTGTTGAGACATTCGTACCAGTGCTTCAGACACTCCCCCTTGGCTGTGATGCCCAGCTGGCATCCACCTGGAGGGAGATAAGGTTTTTAAATATGTTATTTTGAAGTCGGCTTAAAATCTGCACAATATTGTTTGTTAAATATAAAAATCAGTAACTACAAGTACATTCATTATGCCATCTCAACTGAACTCACCAATTAAATTGTTGGATTTCTCAACTCACCAATGAAAAACGCTGGGTGTGCCCATGTTATAGACCCAACTCACCAATGAAATCGTTGGATGTTCCCATGTCATAGTCCCAAACGGAGATGTCCAGGATCTTCTTGGCCAGCTCACCATGTTTGATCTCATAGCTGAACTCCTGCAACACAACTTCAGCCATCAGACTCCATTTCTCAGTGCATAGACACAGACTGCCATTAGACTCTGTATTAATAAAACAATGGCCTTGAACCTGATATTGTGCTGTTAGAGACAGATATGGAGGGGACACTAACCTCATTGAACTCTGGGTTGAGGGTCTTCTTCTTGATCTGTGTCCTATTCTTGGCTTTCTTCCCCATGTCTGGTTTCAGGCAGCTGCAGGTCACAATCACAGGAAAGAATCAATCAATAAACCAATCAATCAATTCATCCATCAATATTTTACTGCTGTAGGAAAAAGAGATATTAGAGAGAGGAAACATAATCCGTCATGTTGAGAGGTATGTTAGAACATGTACATCTTGACGAAGACGAAAGGGTCTGAGTATCCATTAGAGTCCATAGCTGCCAGGTGAGCACAGCGCACCACTCCCACTATCAGACGACCCTGCTGGGTGCTGTAGGTTAAAGAGACCAGGATACAACCCCTCTCCTCTGCTTCATCCTCCTTTACCTGTAGGACACACACAGGCATGAACACACACACAAAAAGGTGTGTGTGTACATTTACATCCACTACCATAAGAATTTTTCCCAAGGAGATTTACATATCAAAGACAGTCATGTACAGTATGTATAGATATAATCTCTCTGCTACTGGTCATGTATTCACCTGGTCAGTCATGTACACTGAGTGGACAAAACATTAAGAACACCTGCTATTTCCATGACACAGACTGACCAGGTGAATCCAGGTGAAAGCTATGATCCCTTATTGATGTCACCTGTTAAATCCACTTCAATCAGTATAGATGAAAGGGAGGAGACAGGTTAAAGAATGATTTTTAAGCCTTGAGACAATAGAGACATGGATTGTGAATGTGTGCCTTTCAGAGGGTGAATAGGCAAGACAACAGATTGAAGTGCCTTTGAACAGGGTATGGTAGTAGGTGCCAGGTGCACCGGTTTGTGTCAAGCACTGCAACGCTGCAGGGTTTTTCATGCTAAACAGTTTCCCGTGTGTGTCAATAGTGGAAAGAAATAAATCATGCAGATGACACCAGAATTCAGCTACTATCTTGTGTGAACGTCAAGTGTAAACCTTGAGTACTGTGTCAGGTGTGAACATCAAGTGTAAACCCTGAGTGTCAAAATCAAATCACATTTGATATGTCACATGCGTCGAATACAACAGGTGTAGACTTTACTGTGATATGCTGAATACAACAGGTGTAGACTTTACTGTGATATGCTGAATACAACAGGTGTAGACTTTACAGTGATATGCTGAATACAACAGGTGTAGACTTTACTGTGATATGCTGAATACAACAGGTGTAGACTTTACAGTGATATGCTGAATACAACAGGTGTAGACTTTACAGTGAAATGCTGAATACAACAGGTGTAGACTTTACAGTGATATGCTGAATACAACAGGTGTAGGTAGACTTTACAGTGATATGCTGAATACAACAGGTGTAGGTAGACTTTACAGTGATATGCTGAATACAACAGGTGTAGACTTTACAGTGATATGCTGAATACAACAGGTGTAGGTAGACTTTACAGTGATATGCTGAATACAACAGGTGTAGGTAGACTTTACAGTGATATGCTGAATACAACAGGTGTAGGTAGACTTTACAGTGATATGCTGAATACAACAGGTGTAGGTAGACTTTACTGTGAAATGCTGAATACAACAGGTGTAGGTAGACTTTACAGTGAAATGCTGAATACAACAGGTGTAGACTTTACAATGAAATGCTGAATACAACAGGTGTAGACTTTACTGTGATATGCTGAATACAACAGGTGTAGACTTTACAGTGAAATGCTGAATACAACAGGTGTAGACTTTACTGTGATATGCTGAATACAACAGGTGTAGACTTTACTGTGATATGCTGAATACAACAGGTGTAGACTTTACAGTGAAATGCTGAATACAACAGGTGTAGACTTGTGATATGCTGAATGAGACTTTATGCTGAATACAACAGGTGTAGACTTTACTGTGATATGCTGAATACAACAGGTGTAGACTTTACAGTGATATGCTGAATACAACAGGTGTAGACTTTACAGTGATATGACTACAACAGGTTAGACTTTACAGTGAAATGCTGAATACAACAGGTGTAGACTTTACAGTGACTGAATACAACAGGTGTAGACTTTACAATGAAATGCTTTACTGAATACAACAGGTGTAGACTTTACAGTGAAATGCTGAATACAACAGGTGTAGACTTTACTGTGATATGCTGAATACAACAGGTGTAGACTTTACTGTGATATGCTGAATACAACAGGTGTAGACTTTACTGTGATATGCTGAATACAACAGGTGTAGACTTTACAGTGAAATGCTGAATACAACAGGTGTAGACTTTACTGTGATATGCTGAATACAACAGGTATAGACTTTACTGTGATATGCTGAATACAACAGGTGTAGACTTTACTGTGTTATGCTGAATACAACAGGTGTAGACTTTACTGTGATATGCTGAATACAACAGGTGTAGACTTTACAGTGATATGCTGAATACAACAGGTGTAGACTTTACAGTGATATGCTGAATACAACAGGTGTAGACTTTACTGTGATATGCTGAATACAACAGGTGTAGACTTTACTGTGATATGCTGAATACAACAGGTGTAGACTTTACTGTGATATGCTCACTTACAATCCCTTAACCAACAATGCAGTTTTAAGAAAATATGGTTAAGAAAATATTTACTAAATAAAATAAAGTAAAACATGTATTATAAAAAAGTAACACAATAAAATACCAATAATGAGGCTATTAAAAGTGGGTACCGGTACTGAGTCAATATGCGGGGATACAGGTTAGTCAAGGTAATTTGTACAGTCGTGGCCAAAAGATTTGAGAATGACACAAATATTAATTTTCACAAAGTTTGCTGCTTCAGTGTCTTTAGGTATTTTTGTCAGATGTTACTATGGAATACTGAAGTATAATTACAAGCATTTCTGTCACGCCCTGACCTTAGAGACCCTTTTTATATCTCTATTTTGGTTTGGTCAGGGCGTGAGTTGGGGTGGGCATTCTATGTTTTGTGTTTCTATGATTTTCTATTTCTATGTTTTGGCTGGGTATGGTTCTCAATCAGGGACAGCTGTCTATCGTTGTCTCTGATTGGGAACCATACTTAGGTACCCTTTTTCCCACTTGTGTTTGTGGGAAGTTAACTTAGCCTTAAGCTTCACGGTTTGTTTTGGTATGGTTTATTGGCGACATCTACTAAGAAAAGTATGTATGCTCACCACACTGCACCTTGGTCCTCTTCTTTTGACGGCCGTGTCATAGGCTTTTATTGACAATTACATGAAGTTGATGCAGAGTCAATATTTGCAGTGTTGACCATTCTTTTTCAAGACCTCTGCAATCCGCCCTGGCATGCTGTCAATTAACTTCTGGGCCACATCCTGACTGATGGCAGCCCATTCTTGCATTATCATTCTTGCTTGGAGTTTGTCAGAATTTGTGGGTTTTTGTTTGTCCACCCGCCTCTTGAGGATTGACCACAAATTCTCAATGGGATTAAGGTCTGGGGAGTTTCCTAGCCATGGACCCAAAATATCGATGTTTTGTTCCCCGAGCCACTTAGTTATCACTTTTGCCTTATGGCAAGGTGCTCTATCATGCTGGAAAAGGCATTGTTCGTCACCAAACTGTTCCTGGATGGTTGGGAGAAGTTGCTCTCGGAGGATGTGTTGGTACCAGTCTTTATTCATGGCTGTGTTCGTAGGCAAATTGTGAGTGAGCCCACTCCCTTGGCTGAGAAGCAACCCCACACATGAATGGTCTCAGGATGCTTTACTGTTGGCATGACACAGGACTGATGGTAGCACTCACCTTGTCTTCTCCGGACAAGCTTTTTTCTGAATGCCCCAAACAATCGGAAAGGAGATTCATTAGAGAAAATGACTTTACCCCAGTCCTCAGAAGTCCAATCCCTGTACCTTTTGCAGAATATCAGTCTGTCCCTGATGTCTATCCTGGAGAGAAGTGGCTTCTTTGCTGCCCTTCTTGACACCTGCCTGCTGCCATTCCTGAGCAAGATCTTTACTGGTGGTGCCCCGATCCCACAGCTGAATCAACTTTAGGAGACGGTCCTGGCGCTTGCTGGACTTTCTTGGGCGTCTTGAAGCCTCTTCACAACAAATTAACCGCTCTCCTTGAAGTTCTTGATGATCCGACTAATGGATGATTTAGGTGCAATCTTACTAGCAGCAATATCCTTTCCTGTGAAGCCCTTTTTTATGCAAAGCAATGATGACGGCACGTGTTTCCTTGCAGGTAAACATGATTGACAGAGGAAGAACAATGATTCCAAGCACCACCCTCCTTGTGAAGCTTCCAGTCTGTTATTCAAACTCAATCAGCATGACAGCGTGATCTCCAGCCTTGTCCTCGTCAACACTCACACCTGTGTTAACGAGAGAATCACTGACATGATGTCAGCTGGTCCTTTTGTGGCAGGGCTGAAATTCAGTGGAAATGTTTTTGGGGGATTCAGTTAATTTGCAAGGCAAAGAGGGACATTTAAATTATTTGCAATTCATCTGATCACTCTTCATAACATTCTGGAGTATATGCAAATTGCCATCATACAAACTGAGGCAGCAGACTTTGTGAAAATTAATATTTGTGTAATTCTCAACTTTTGGCCATGTCTGTACATGTAGGTAGCGGTAAAGTGACTATGCATTCAGGTGTAAATCTTATGTATGAAAGTCAAGTGTAAACCCTGAGTACTGTGTCAGGTGTGAATCCCGTCTCAGGTGAGTCTTACCTCCTCCTCGTAGAGAGCCATGCCCCGGGCTGAACCTCCTGTGCCTGCCTTCTTCACCTGGGACAGGAGGAAGTTTGGGGGTGAGATCACTTCTATCAGTATTATTAACAGTTGGATCCCCAATGTACCAGTGGTTCAGTGGTTAGACAACCGTCTCCAGACATCATGGACACCCACTGTTGTAGTTCCTACCTGGACCACCCTCTCTAGACACACGCTGTTGTAGTTCCTACCTGGACCACCCTCTCTAGACACACGCTGTTGTAGTTCCTACCTGGACCACCCTCTCTAGACACACGCTGTTGTAGTTCCTACCTGGACCACCCTCTCTAGACACACGCTGTTGTAGTTCCTACCTGGACCACCCTCTCTAGACACACGCTGTTGTAGTTCCTACCTGGACCACCCTCTCTAGACACACGCTGTTGTAGTTCCTACCTGGACCACCCTCTCTAGACACACGCTGTTGTAGTTCCTACCTGGACCACCCTCTCTAGAAACACGCTGTTGTAGTTCCTACCTGGACCACCCTCTCCAGACACACGCTGTTGTAGTTCCTACCTGGACCACCCTCTCTAGACACACGCTGTTGTAGTTCCTACCTGGACCACCCTCTCTAGACACACGCTGTTGTAGTTCCTACCTGGACCACCCTCTCTAGACACACGCCGTTGTAGTTCCTACCTGGACCACCCTCTCTAGACACACGCCGTTGTAGTTCCTACCTGGACCACCCTCTCTAGACACACGCTGTAGTTCTTCATCTGGTTGGCTTTGAGTTTCTTCAGAGCAACACGCGTCTCTCCAATGAACTCATTGTGTCCAAACTTGTCCATATCACTCACTGACAGCCTGGAAGCTTTTTGTCATTTTATCCCCCTTTTTCTCCCCAATTTTGTGATATCCAATTGCGATCTTGTCTCATCGCTGCAACTCCCCAAATGGCTTGGGAGACGCGAAAGTCGAGTCATGCTTCTTAACACCTGCTCACTTAACCCAGAAACAAGCTGCACCAATGTGTCGGACGAAACACTGTTTAACTGACGACAGCTTGCAGGCGCCCGGTCCTCCACAAGGAGTCGCTAGAGCGCGATGAGCCAAGTAAAACCCCCCCGGCCAAACCCTCTCCTAACCCAGACGACGCTGGGCCAATTGTGAGCCACCCTATGGGACTCCTGGTCACGGCCGGTTGTCACGGTGGGATCGAACCCCAGGCTGTAGTGATGTTGCAGGCTGTAGTGACGACCGCTGCGCCACTCGGGAGGCCCAGGAAGAGGAGTTGTATTCTCTTACTCTCTTCTTGCATCACAGAACAGTTTTTATTCTCCTTTTTCCCTTTAGCTCTGGGAAATCGTACTGATTTAAATGGAGAGCCACTGAACAAAACTGGACCAATATCAATGGAATCATTTCAGATGGCCCAGTGGGTCACTCATACAGTATATCCAGTAGTGGTATGGTTGAGGCTGTTATTACCGTAGTGTTTTGCGCTGCATGTCGTCATCAGTGATACCGTGGTACACTAGAGTCTCATTCCACACTGGGTTCAGAGTGCCCTTCAGGGTCTTAGTACGCAGCTTGTTAGACTGGAGGAAACGGGGAGAGGGGGAGGGGAGAGACAGGGGAAGAAATAGAGCAGGAGACAAAGGGAGATAGATGGAGAGAGACAGAGAGAGAAAGATTTCTCTTATTTTCACTTAGTGCAAAGTTTGTTCGACTTTTAGACTGTCTAACAGACTGTGGAGAGAAGATGAATAGATATACAGTACATGATTACTTCACCGTGGGAATGTCTGTGTCAACAGGAAGCAGGAGTACAGGCCTACTGTGTGGTCCAGTGGTTAAAGATCCCAGCACAGATGTACAGCCTAAGCTACCAGAGTCGGTATTGGGTTCGAATTCGACCCATGCCCTTCTAACATACAAACTCTCCTAGTTTTTCTATCTCATTTTTAAAAAATACATCAAACCAGGGCTACAACACAAAGACAAGATTATAGGAAACCAGAAGTGTTGAAGTTACCTTACTGGCTCCAGGTAAGAGGTGCAGCTTGACGTAGGGGTCTGCTAGTCCGTTAGAGTCCATTGGCTTTCAACCCTGTGAGATAGAGGGAGAGTGAGAGAAAGCGAGAGCAAGATGTCATCAAGGCAAAGGGTGGCTACTTTGAAGAATCTCAAATATAAAATATATGTATATTTGTTGCACACTCTTTTGGTTACTACATGATTCCATATGTGTTATTTCATAGTTTTGATGTCTTCACTATTATTCTACAATGTAGAAAATAGTAAAAATAATTTTAAAACCCTGGAATGAGTAGGTGTGTCCAGAATTTTGACTGGTACTGTGTATGCGTATCCACTGTGTCGTGTGTGTGTTTTTACCTTGGCTTTGACTATGTTGCAGTGCAGCGTGTTGTTCCCCTGTTTATAATGCAGAATGAACTCCAGCAACCCCAGCATGGCTGATGGACAGAACAAAATAATGACAAAATTCAGATTGGTTTCTGCTACCAACAAAGAGAGAGGGAGAGGCAATAACAGAACCACAGAGAGAGGCAATAACAGAACCACAGGGAGAGGCAATAACAGAACCACAGGGAGAGGCAATAACAGAACCACAGGGAGAGGCAATAACAGAACCACAGGGAGAGGCAATAACAGAACCACAGGGAGAGGCAATAACAGAACCACAGGGAGAGGCAATAACAGAACCACAGGGAGAGGCAATAACAGAACCACAGGGAGAGGCAATAACAGAACCACAGGGATAGGGAATAACAGAACCACAGGGATAGGGAATAACAGAACCACAGAGAGAGGGATAGGGAATAACAGAACCACAGAGAGAGGGATAGGGAATAACAGAACCACAGAGAGAGGGATAGGGAATAACAGAACCACAGAGAGAGGGAGAGGGAATAACAGAACCACAGAGAGAGGGAGAGGGAATAACAGAACCACAGAGAGAGGGAGAGGGAATAACAGAAACACAGAGAGAGGGAGAGGGAATAACAGAAACACAGAGAGAGGGAGAGGGAATAACAGAAACACAGAGAGAGGGAGAGTGTGTGTACATTAGAACACGTGTATTTTATGGTTGTTCTACGCAAAGGAATTGTCTGTAGAGCTCTGAGACAGGATTGTGTCAAGGCACAGATCTGGGGAACGGTACCAAAACATTTCTGCAGCATTGACGGTCTCAAAGAACACAATGGCCTCCATCATTCTTAAATGGAAGAAGTTTGGAACCACCAAGACTCTTCCTAGAGCTGGCTGCCTGGCTGAGCAATCAGGGGAGAAGGGCCTTTGTCCGGGAGGTGACCAAGAACCCGATAGTCACTCTGACAGAGCTCCAGAGTTCCTCTGTAGAGATGGGAGAAACTTCCAGAAAGACAACCATCTCTGCAACACTCCAATCAAGCCTTTATGGTAGTAAAGTGGCCAGACGGAAGCCACTCCCCAGTAAAAGGCACATGACAGCCCACTTGAAGTTTGCCAAAAGGCACCTAAAGGACTCTCAGACCATGAGAAACAAGATTCTCTGGTCTGATGAAACCAAGATTGAACTCTTTGGCCTGAATGCCAAGCGTCACGTCTGGAGGAAAGCTGGCACCATCCTTACGGTGAAGCATGGTGGTGGCAACATCATGCTGTGGGGATGCTTTTCAGCAGCAGTGACTGGGAAACTAATCAGGATTGTTTCCTAATCAGGAAAGATGAACAGAGCAGTACAGAGAGATCCTTGATGAAAACCTGCTCCAGAGCACTCATGACCTCAGACTGGAGCGAAGGTTCACCTTCCTACAAGAAAACGACCTTAAGCACAAGTCTCTGAATGCCCTTGAGTGGCCAAGACAGAGCCTGGACTTGAATCCGATCGAACATCTCTGGAGAGACCTGAAAATAGCTGTGCAGCAACGCTCCCCATCCAACCTGACAGACCTTGAGAGGATCTGCAGAGAAGAATGGGAGAAACTCCCCAAATACAGCTGTGCCTTGTAGCGTCATACCCAAGAAGACACAAGGCTGTAATCGCTGCCAAACATCCTTCAACAAAGTACTGAGGAAAGGATCTGAATACCTACAGTTGAGTCGGAAGTTTACATACACCTTAGCCAAATACATTTAAACTCTGTTTTTCACAATTCCTGACATTTAATCCTAGTAAAAATTATTGGGTCAGTTAGGATCACCACTTTAATTTAAGAATGTGAAATGTCAGAATATATTTCAGCATGTATTTATTTAATCACATCCCCAGTAGGTCATAAGTTTACATACACTCAATTAGTATTTGGTAGCATTGCCTTTAAATTGTTTAACTGGGGTCAAACGTTTCAGGTAGCCTTCCACAAGCTTGCCACAATAAGTTGGGTGAATTTTGGCCCATTCCTCCTGACAGAGCTGGTGTAACTGAGTCAGGTTTGTAGGCCTCCTTGCTCGCATATGCTTTTTCAGTTCTGCCCACAATGTTTTATTGGATTGAGGTCAGGGCTTTGTGATGACCAATACCTTGACTTTGTTGTCCTTAAGCCATTTTGCCACAACTTTGGAAGCATGCTTGGGGTCATTGTCCATTTGGAAGACCCATTTGTGACCAAGCTTTAACTTCCTGACTGATGTCTTGAGGTGTTGTTTCAATACATCCACATAATTTCCCTTCCTCATGATGCCATCTATTTTGTGAAGTGCACCAGTCCCTCCTGCAGCACAGCACCCCCACAACATGTTGCCACCCCCGTGCTTCAAGGTTGGGATGGTGTTCTTCAGCTTGCAAGCCTCCCCCTTTTTCCTCCAAACATAATGATGGTCATTATGGCCAAACAGTTCTATTTTTGTTTCATCAGACCAGAGGACATTTCTCCAAAAAGTACGATCTTTGTCCCCATGTGCAGTTACAAACCGTAGTCTGGCTTTCTTAGGCTGGTTTTGGAGCAGTGGCTTCTTCCTTGCTGAGCAGCCTTTCAGATTATGTCAATATAGGACTCCTTTAGCTGTGGATATAGAACATGTTGTACCTGGTTCCTCCAGTATCTTCACATGGTCCTTTGCTGTAGTTCTGGGATTGATTTGCACTTTTCGCACCAAAGCACGTTCACCTCTAGGAGACAGAACGCATCTCCTTCCTGAGCGGTATAATGGCTGCGTGGTCCCATGGTGTTTATACTTGCATACTATTGTTTGTATAGATGAATGTGGTACCTTCAGGCATTTGGACATTTCTCCCAAGGATGAACCTGACTTGTGGAGGTCTACAGTTTGTTTTCTGAGGTCTTGGCTGATTTCTTTTGATTTTCCCATGATGTCAAGCAAAGAGGCACTGAATTACATCCACAGGTACACCTCCAATTGACTCAAATTATGTCAATTAGCCTATCAGAAGCTTCTAAATCCATGACATCATTTTCTAGAATTTTCCAAGCTATAAAGGCAGAGTCAACTTAGTGTATGTAAACTTTTGACCCACTGTAATTGTGATTAAGTGAAAAAATCTGTCTGTAAACAATTGTTGGAAAAATGACTTGTGTCATGCACAAAGTAGTAGTCCTAACCGACTTGCCAAAACTATTGTTTGTTACTAACAATAAATGTGTGTAGTGGTTGAAAGAATCATTAAAACTTGTTTAAGTGTATGTAAACTTCCGACTTCAACTATAAATGTGATATTTCCATATTTTTTTACACACAAATTAAAAACATTGTTTTTGCATTGTCATCATGGGTTATTCTGTGTAGATTGAAGGGAATTAAAAAAAATCAATTTTAGAACAAGGTTGCAATGTAACTAAATGTGGAAAAAGTTGACGGATCTGAATACTTTCCGAATGCACTGTAGGTCGGGGTAAAGTGACTAGGCAACAGGATATATAATAAATAGTAGCAGCAGCGTATGTGATGTGTCAAAAGAGTTAGGACAAAAAGGTCCATGCTTTAGCAGTCTTATGGCTTGTGGGTAGAAGCTGTTTAGTGTCCTGTTGGTTGCATACTTCGATACCGCTTTAAAAAATATATATATATTTGATTTTATTTCACCTTTATTTAACCAGGTAGGCCAGTTGAGAACAAGTTCTCATCTACAACTGCGACCTGGGCCAAGATAAAGCAAAGCAGTGCGACAAAAACAACAGCACAAAGTTACAAACAAATGTACAGTCAGTAACACAATAGAAAACATATGTATAGTGTATGCAAATGTAGAAGAGTGGGGAGGTAAGGCAATAAATAGGCCAGAGAGGCAAAATAATTACAATTTAGCATTACTGCTGTAGTGATAGATGCGCAGATGATGATGTGCAAGTAGAGATACTGGGGTGCAAAAGAGCATTTTAGATTTGCTAACTTCAAATTAATGACTCGGGACGTCGGTTTTGATAAGAAGACTTCTTTTAGTAAGAATACTTGTTTACGTTACATTTAACAACAATGGTTGTGGTACAGAGCAATGCAGGTAAGATGCTGTCGGAAAGTCAGCCACAATTCCCGCACCTGCACATAATTGGAGCTTTATCACTCATTCCTCCCGCAAGGCATTCTGGGACTTGCAGTCAAAAAGCAGAATTCAACACAACCCAATACAATTACATATGCAAATAAATCTAAAGAATTATCTAAAATATCTCAGCTCAAAGAATGAACTTAAACATTAACTCAAACACATTAAAGTTACAACATCCTCCCCCCCGATGAACAATTATGTTCATCTAGATCTCTAAGCAGTATATCAACTGAATAGGTCTCCTCAACAAAGTCCCTGAAGCAGTACGAACTGAACATGATCTAACTAAGCCATCTCGGCCTGGAAACAGTTCCTCAATCTTTCCTAGTTTCCAGGTTTGTCTGGGTGTGTTATCTTCTCCAATGAGTACAACGTCACCTGCCTTCAGTGGGGTGGGCTGTGGTGTGTCACAGCGGTGTGCTGACTTTAGATCCAGCAAGTAGTCTCTTCGCCAACTGTTCCAGAAACTGGTCACAAGTCTCTGCCTGTACTTCCATCTGCGTGTCATTTCCCCCTTGTTTAACGTTGGGTGCTGAGTGTCAGCTGGAAATGGCCTTGGAGGCAAAGAGGTCAGTCTTTTACCCACCAGGAAGTGTGCTGGGGTCAGGGGTTGTGGTTCATCCACCTCATTGTGCACGAAGGTCAGAGGCCAAGAATTTAGGATAGCTTCAACCTCTGTCAGGACTGTGCACATCTCTTCAAAATTAAGTGAAGCTCTCCCAAGAACCATTCGCAGGCATGTTTTTACTGACCTGACGAGTCTTTCCCAGAATCCGCCCCACCAGGCTGCTCGCTCTGCGATGAACCTCCAGGTGATGCCCCTTTCTGAGAAGAACGCCAAGAGTTGGGGCTCTTCGATTGCCTTCCACAGCTCTTTCAAGTCCTGATCAGCTCTCTTGAACGTTTTTGCATTATCTGAGTAGATTACCTTGCATAATCCTCTCCTTGAGATTAATCTTTTTAGAGCTAACAGGAATGTCTCTGACTGATCGGAGACCAGTTCCAAATGCACTGCTCTGGTTACAGCACAAGTGAACAGTGCAATGTACGACTTCTTCACAGAACCATTTTCTTTCACATAGAGCGGTCCTGCAAAATCCACACCTGTGACTTCGAATGGTGGGGATTCAGTTATTCTGTCTTTTGGTAAAGGCGCAGTGACCTGCTGTCCGGCCCTTGCCTTGAATCTCTTGCACACTATACATCTTGCCACTGTGCTCTTGACTAGCTGCCTAGCACTCAAGATCCAGTATCGCTCTCTGATTTGAACTAGAGTCTCTCTTGCTCCAGAATGCATCACCTTCTCATGATGGTACTGTATCAGCATTTCTGAGTATCTGGACTTATTGGGCAGAACCCATGGGTGCTGCTCTCTGAATGTGAAGTTGGACTGTTGCAGTCTTCCTCCTACACTGAGTAGTTTGTGTTCGTCCAGGAAAGGTTTCAGTTCTCTGATTTTACAGTCATTGTTTAGGCTTTTTCCTGCCTTCAGTAGTTTGATCTCCTGTCCGAAACTCTGTTGTTGTGTTACCTTAATCCAGTACCTTTCTGCATCGAACAGTTCGTCAGCAGTCAGTTCACCTTGCATCTTTATGGTTGTACGAGCATTGGCTATGCATCTCTTTATCCAGGCGGTGACTCTGAACACTCTTTTCAGTTTGCTGTACCTTTCAAGCTCCAACACAGGTTCAGTGCTGTCTGTGCTGTTTGCTGCAAGTTGTACAGTAACCTGACAACTGGACTTGAGTTCTATATTCACCTCATCCGGAACCTTGTTATCATCAGTCTCTTCGGACTGATTGGGTGAAGTCAGAATTCTGGGTCCATTCCACCATAGCTCGCTCTGTGTCAAGTTTCGAACAGTTTGTCCTCTGGTAGGGAGGTCGGCTGGATTAGTTTTCCCTTCAATATGTGACCATGACTCTGGATTGGTCAAGGACTGGATCTCCGTCACTCTGTTCGCAACAAACTGCTTCCATTTCTGAGCTGAGCTGCAAATCCAATGCAGCACGATCATCGAGTCTGTCCACATTTTGATCTGTTTTTCTTCCATTTTCAGTGTGGTCATCAAGTTGTTTGCTAGTCTCGCTCCAATCACAGCTCCCATGAGCTCCAGGCGTGGCAGCGTCATTTTCTTAAGTGGGGCTACCCTGGACTTGGATGCGACTAGACTTGTTGTTTCCCTGTCTTGTGACTCACCTTGTAAGTAAGCTACTGCACTGTAAGCCCTTTCACTTGCATCACAGAACACGTGTAGTTTCAGGGTGTGGTTATTCTGTGGCCGCATGTCTGTTCTGTACCACCTTGGTATGGTGAGCTGGTGTAACTGGGGTAGTTCTGAACACCACTGTTGCCATTCTCGTGTCAGATCAGGTGGTAATTCTTCGTCCCAGCTGAGTCCCCTCTCCCACATTTCCTGGAACATGCACTTGATCCTGATGGTGAAGGGAGTTAAGAAACCAAGAGGGTCGAAGATACGTGCAGACGACTGCAGAACACTTCTCTTTGCATTTTCCTTTTGCCTTAGAATGCTCAGTAGTGGCCTGAGGTCAAACACAAAGTCATCCGTTTCCGGCCTCCATACTAAACCTAAAACCTTCAGCACTAATCCTTGTGTTTGTAACGTCAACGGGTGGTCAGTTGTCGTACTCTCCTCCCATTTCGTTTTCAATTCAGGAGAATTGGTCATCCATTTGCAGAGGTCCATGCCTGCAATCGACAGCATTCGCTTTGCAGTTGTTGTCACAAGGTAAGCCTCTTCAACATTGCGTGAACTTGCAATGAAGTCATCTACGTAGAGTGACTCTCTCAGTATCTCTACAACTTCTGGTTGTTCTGTTTCATATCGTTTCAGATGCTTCCTGATTGTAGCTGCCAGCAAAAATGGACTTGGGGAAGCTCCAAATACCACTCTTTTCATCCTCAGCACACGCAACTCCTCTTCATTTTCTCCCCTTGGTGGGCCAGTGAGCCATAGAAATCTCACGGTGTCTCTGTCTCTCTCTGCTAGGGATATCTGCAGGAAAGCTTTCTTGATGTCTGCCATGAATGCGATCTCATGTAGTCTGAACTTTATCAGAACGCTGAGCAGATCCGGATTCAGGTTCGGTCCTGTGAGTAGACAGTCATTGAGAGATGGACAGCCATCTTCATGGGACGAGGCATCAAACACCACTCTCAGTTTTGTTGTCACCTCATCTTCTCTGAGTACTGCATGGTGAGGTAAGTAGTATTTTACGTTGTTTGCACTTGATGCGTTGTCCTTGGGCACGTCCTCTGCCATATCTTGTTGTAAGTAGTCTTCTACTACTTCATTGTATCTGCTGTACAACGTCACATCCTTCTTCAGTCTTTTCTTCAGACATTCAAGCCGTTTCTTGGCGATTCTATAGTTGTCTTGGAGTTCTTGCATTTCTCGTTTCCATGGCAACTCCACATGGTATCGCCCATCTTTGAAGATGGTTGTTTCCTCAAACCTTTGAAGAGCCTCGTTTTCCTCTGAGTTCTGTGTCTTCTCGCTTAGAATACCCAGCGACTCAAGCTCCCAGAATGCATGCAGTTGCTTGGAGACTAATGTGTCTTCATCAAGTGGGATGAACATGCAGGTTGCCTCTGCGACACTTGACATGGACACGGGTCCCTGCACCGACCATCCAAAGGTGCTCTCTAAAGCAACTAGCGTGTTTGTCAGTCGCTCCACTCTGCCTGATACTATCTGCCAGTAGTAGTCTGCTCCTATCAGGACAGAGAGTTCAGGATCATTGTCATCTCCTGGAAAGTCTGCGAGCTGCAGTCCCCTTTTACTGAGCTCATACTGAATCCGTTCACCAGGAACCTTCATCTCAGCGGTGCACACTTGTGGGGTTTCAATTGCCTCTTATCTCTATTCTCTGCTGTTTGTCCCAGACATTCTCCAAGATGACTTTCACTGTGTTGCGTTGAGACGTTGCTGGGGCAGAGGAGCCAAACGTGTGAAGAGTGAGTGCCTCTTGTCTGATTACTGGTAGCTTCAAGCCCTTCACAAGGTTTTCATGTATGAAGCTTCTCTGACTGCCTCCATCTAGTAAGCAACGAGCTATCTTCCTGCCCGATGGGCCTTCTACCCATGCCTTTGCCGTTTGTAGCAACACAGTGTTCTGTCCATCTGGTTTCATCTTCACTGAATGGGGAATAACTGAGGAAACAACAGCGTCTACAGAAACAGTAGGGGGTTGCACCTCACTCCTCTTACTGGTACACACCGCAATGTGATGTCTGCTTCCACATGTTGCACATGACACATCTTTGACTTTATAGAATTTTGCTATGCATCTCTGTCCTAAACATACAAAGCATGTTCTTTAGTTTCTCTTTGCGTGTAGCAATATTGTAGTCAGGGCAGTTCTGATTTGTGGTCTGCACTGTCACAAAATAGACACGTTTGCTGTTCCTTCTGGCTGGCTGTATGCAGTGCTGCAGCAGAGGGCATGTTGGGTCTTCTTGGTTTCATTTCATTGGAGAAGCATGACTTGTTCCATGGTTTGCTCTCTTTCTGTTGGTTGTATGATCTTGTCATTTGTAGCGCTCTCTCCCTGCTCTGAACCTCTTTCTGTAGGAAACTGATAATCTCAGACACTTTCCATTCATCATCTACTCCCCTCTGACGACTATAGTCAAGAGCTATGTCCTCTGGAATCATCTGCAGTAAGATTGGGAATAGTAGGCTTCCATAGGACACTACACCCAGTGATTCCAGGCTCCTAATCTGAATTTCACATTCATCATATAGCTGCCTCAATGCATTTAGATCAGAGGATTTCTTCACAGGTGTGAGATTCAGCAGCTTTGACATATGAGCACTAATCACAAGGTCTTTCCTTCCAAATCTGCTCTTGAGTAGAGTGATTGCATTATCATAGTTACTGTCTGTTAACATCAGTCCTGCTATTGCCTTAGCAGCTGGTCCAGTGAGATGTTTTCAGATAGATAAGCTTATCTTTTTTACACAGTGAATCATTGTTGTGAATAGCAGTCTCATACTGGCTCCAAAACTCCTGCCACATACTGACATCTCCATAGAATTTCTCAATAATCAACTTCGGAAGCCTTACTGATTGTCTCTGTGATATGTTTGAGTTAGCGTCACTCACCCGGGCTGGTAGTGGATTGACGTCCTGTTTCTTCGTTATCACTCTTTGTGCACGGCTCTTCAGCATGATAATGCGTTCTTTATAATCCTCCGTGCATGCAATCTCTGCCTCCAATCCGTCCAATGGCGTTAACTGTTCAATTCCACGATCGAGTTCAAACAAACTGTCCTCCTTAGCTGATACCAATTCCAACAATGTACTCAAGTGATCGGTATCCGGATTTGACTGGGATATTTCCACATCAATCTGATTCAAAATCCGCGTTGTTGCGCCTCGAATGGTACCCCGCTTTCGTCTCATTCTTTCTGCTTCATGCCGACGTTCCTCCTCAGCCATTTCAGCCACTTCTACGTCGCAGCTCATATCCCGGGTTTCGGCACCAAATTTTAGATTTGCTAACTTCAAATTAATGACTCGGGACGTCGGTTTTGATAAGAAGACTTCTTTTAGTAAGAATACTTGTTTACGTTACATTTAACAACAATGGTTGTGGTACAGAGCAATGCAGGTAAGATGCTGTCGGAAAGTCAGCCACAATTCCCGCACCTGCACATAATTGGCGCGTTATCACTCATTCCTCCCGCAAGGCATTCTGGGACTTGCAGTCAAAAAGCAGAATTCAACACAACCCAATACAATTACATATGCAAATAAATCTAAAGAATTATCTCAAATATCTCAGCTCAAAGAATGAACTTAAACATTAACTCAAACACATTAAAGTTACAACAGAGCAAGAGGGTAAGTAATAATATGTGGATGAGGTAGTTGGGTGTGCTATTTACAGATTGGCTGTGTACAGGTACAGTGATCGGTAAGCTGCTCTGACAGGTGAATCTTAAAGTTAGAGAGGGAGATATAAGTCTCCAGCTTCAGAGATTTTTGCAATTCATTCCAGTCACTGGCAGCAGAGAACTGGAAGGAAAGGCGGCCAAAGGAAGTGTTGGCTTTGTGGGTGACTAGTGAAATATACCTGCTGGAGGGCGTGCTACGAGTGGGTGCTGCTATGGTGAACAGTGAGCTGAGATAAGGTGGGGCTTTACCTAGCAAAGACATATAGATGACCTGGAGCCAGTGGGCTTGGTGACGGATATGTAGTGAGGACCAGCCAACGAGGGCATACAGGTCACAGTGGTGGTTAGTATATGGGGCTTTGGTGACGAAACAGATGACACTGTGATAGACTACATCCAGTTTGCTGAGAAGAGTGTTGGGGGCTATTTTGTAAATTACATCCCCAAAGTCCAGGATCGGTAGGATAGTCAGTTTTATGAGGGTATGTTTGGAAGGAGGCTTTGTTGTGAATTAGGAAGCCGATTCTAGATTTAATTTTGGATTGGAGATGCTTTATGTGAGTCTGGAAGGAGAGTTTACAGTCTAACCAGAAATCTAGGTATTTGTAGTTGTCCACATATTCTAGATCAGAACCGTCCAGAGTAGTGATGCTAGTCGGGCGGGAGGGTGTGGGCAGCGATCGGTTGAAGAGCATGCATTTAGTTTTACTTGCATTTAAAAGTAGTTGGAGGCCACGGAAGGAGAGTTGTATGGCGCTGAAGCTCATTTGGAGGTTTGTTAGCACAGTGTCCAAAGAATGGCCAGGTGTATACAGAATGGTGTTGTCTGCGTAGAGGTGGATAAGAGAATCACCAGTAGCGAGAGCGACATCATTGATTTATCCAGAGAAAAGAGTCGGCCCGAGAATTGAACCCCATAGAGACTGCCAGAGGTCCGGACAACAGGCCCTCCTTTGACACACTGAACTCTATCTGAGAAGTAGTTGGTGAACTAGACGAGGCAGTCATTTGAGAAGCCAAGGCTATTGAGTCTGCCAATAAGAATGCGATGATTGACAGTCGAAAGCCTTGGCCAGGTCAATGAAGACGGCTGCACAGTATTGTCTTTTATCGATGGCAGTTATGATATAATTTAGGACCTTGAGCGTGGCTGAGGTGCACCCATGACCAGCTCGGAAACCAGATTGCATAGTGGAGAAGGTACGGCGGGATTCGAGATGGTCGGTGATCTGTTTGTTAACTTTTAGAAAGGCAGGGCAGGATGGGATATAGTTCTGTAACAGTTTGGGTCTAGAGTGTAGACCGGGGGACAAGTTGCTGCAGGGGGTGCTGAGATGTTGGCCGGGGTAGTGGAAAGCATATGCTTATTGTAATTATCAATTGCCGTGTGGCAGCAGAGAGAACAGTCTATGACTTGGGTGGCTGGAGTCTTTGACAATTTTTAGGTCCTTCCACTGACACCGCCTGGTATAGAGGTCCTGGATGGCAGGGAGCTCAGCCCCAGTGATGTACTGCACCCTACTCAGCACTCTCTGTAGCACCTTGCGGTCGTGTTCCTTGCAGTTGCCATATCAAATGGTGGTGCAGCTCTCAAAGGTGCAGCTGTAGAACTTTTTGAGGATCTGAAGGCCCATGCCGAATCTTTTCAGTCTCCCGACGGGGAAGAGGCGTTTTTGTGCCCTTTTCACAACTGTGTTGGTGTGTGGGGACTATGATAGGACCTTAGTGATGTGGACACCTAGGAACGTGAAACTCTTGACCCGCTCCACTTCAGCCAAGTCAATGTGAATGTGGACGTGCTCGGCCCTCCGTTTCCTGTAGTCCACGATCAGCTCCCTTGTCTTGCTGACGTTGAGGGAAAGGTTGTTGTCCTGGCACCACACTGCCAGGTCACTGACCTCCTCCCTATAGGCTGTCTCGTCGTCGGTGATCAAGCCTACCACCATTGTGTCATCAGCAAACTTAATGATGGTGTAGAAGCCGTGGGTGAACAAGGAGTACAGGAGGGGACTATGCATGCACCCCTTACGGGCCACCGTGTTGAGGGTCAGCGTGGCGGGTGTGTTGTAACCTCTAACCCCTAAACCTAATTTTAACCCTAACCACCATCATTTTATCCCTTAACCTAACCTCTAAGCATTTTTCCTTGTGGGGACATTCAAATTGTCCCTGTTTTAGTATCTGGTCCCCACAAGGATAGTAAAACCAAACACACACACACACACACTCACTTACTGGATTCATCAGAGTCGTATTCGTTGTCATTGTCTTCGTTGGGAGCAAGGCCTGTTGGTGGTGCCATGCTGGGTTTGGGGGCAGGAGTGGGTTTCTCCTCCCTGACTAGAGGTGGCGCTCTCTCCTCTCTCTGCTGTGGGCATCTGCTCTTCTGTGGTGCAGGGGCTGACGAAGAGAAATACAGATATCTAGCCAGGCTCAATTTCAAAGCAGAAGCGATTATGCAAGTTAGTCGTTGGTGTCAATTGGTAGGTTAACAAAACCAAAGTTGTTTCTTCTTATCCATTGACTGCTTTCAGAGGGGAGAAGGCAACACATATGTCATTTTGTAATTTGGGTGAAATGTCCCTTTAATCATACCCTGTGCTGTGACTGTGTCAGCTGGAGCTGGTGGGTTCTCTCTTCCCCTGGCTGTGGGAGGTCTGGAGCCTAACTGTCTTTCCATCTTCACCACTTCCTCCACCACGGCAGGGCTAACCTGGGCCTCAGCAACAATCTCTAGTGTCTGAGCAGAGCTATTGCCCTCTGGGTCCTGTTGCTCCGAACTAGAGTATGGGGGCTCATCAGTGGGCTCTGAGACGAGACAGAGAAGGAAGATTACATTTTGAAATATATATGTCCTCTATACCCAACATCTGAGACAAACTAAAAGCTTTTGCTTTTACCTCTCATACAAGTCCAACTAGTAGTGAAATGGAAATGCTTGTTTCCACTGCTCACCTTGGTTTTGTATGTTGGAGTAGGAGTTATCCTGCTGCTCCTGCCGCTCTGTGTAGTCCTCTGCACCAGGGTCTGACTGGTAGCTGGGCTGGGTACGGGGATAGGGCTGGGCACTGGGCTGGTGATGGGAATGGGTAGGGGTCTGGGTACGGGGGCTCTCTGTACCTGTCCCTCTGGGCCTGGAGATGGGCAGGGGAGCAGGGAGGACTTGCTGGGGTTGTCCCTTAAAGAACCATGCTCCAGAACGCTTCAACATCTAGACATAAAACGAGAGATGGAGAGACACAGAGGAAGAGAGAGAGAGGGAAGAGATGTAGAGAAAGAATGAGAGAGAGATCGCAGCAGATATAGAGAGAGGGAGAGGGAGAGAATTAGATGGAAAGAGAGAAAATGAGATGGAGGGGGGGTAGCGTACTTAGCAGATGAGTTATCGCACATTGATTGACAAGTAGGACCATTTAATTAAAGGGTCTGAAACAGTGACTGAACCAGCTGAACCCTCATCTCCCTCCTTCTCTCGTCTACCCATTCACTCTCTTCCCCCTTCACTCTCTTCCTCGCTCCCCCTTCTCTCTCTTACCCTTCTCTCTTTTACCCCTTATCTTCCTCCTTCTCTCTCTTCTACCCCTTATCTTCCTCTCTCTCCCCTTCTCTCTCCATCTGTCTCTCCATTTAGATTTTGAAGGGACAAACAACCACAATTGTTTCTCATAAGAGGGAATATTCAATGGAGGATAATTAGAGGGTACTGAGAATTATTATTAAAATGATTAAAGCTACTGACTGTCTCTCCACCCCTTCTTTCCTCCCCTCATCACTCTCCCCTTGTCTCCTCCCCCTCTGCCCCTCACGCCTCTCCTCTCTCTTCTTTCCTCCCCTCATCACTCTCCCCTTGTCTCCTCCCCCTCTGCCCCTCACGCCTCTCCTCTCTCTTCTTTCCTCCCCTCATCACTCTCCCCTTGTCTCCTCCCGCTCTGCCCCTCACGCCTCTCCTCTCTCTTCTTTCCTCCCCTGATCACTCTCCCCTTGTCTCCTCCCCCTCTGCCCCTCACGCCTCTCCTCTCTCTTCTTTCCTCTCTCTCTTTCCCTCTCTCTCATTCCACCTCACCTCTTGATGTTCACTGCAGATCCTACAAACCCACACTGGAGATGACTTAACGGCTGTTCTGAATCCTACACTTACTGCACATGTGCTGGAGGCAGAAACACACACACACACACACACACACACACACACACACACACACACACACACACACACACACACACACACACACACACACACACACACACACACACACACACACACACACACACAGGTCTCTTGAGGCAGTGCAGGTACACACACAATTTTACAGTTCATGTAGTGAATGGACAGGATAATCTCTAAGTAACAAGAACTAGAAAGTAGAACAAAAGAACGTAACAAAATAATGAGTTACAGGAGTTACAGGAGATACAGGAGTTACAGGCAGTGAAAATTCTTTAAAGTACTACCCAAGTAGTTGTTTTGGGTATCTGTACTTAACTTTACTATTTATATATTTTACTTTTACTTCACTACATTCTTAAAGACAATTATGTACTTTTTACTGAATACATTATCCCTGACACCCAAAAGTACTCGTTACATTTTGAATGCTTAGTAGGACAGGAACATTTTCTAATTCACACACTTATCAAGAGAACATCCCTGATCATCCCTACTGTCTATGATCTTGTGGACTCACGAAACACACATGCTTCGTTTGTAAAGGATGTCTGAGTGTTGGAGTGTGCCCTTGGATATCTGTTTAAAAAACAAGAAAATGGTGCCATCTGGTTTGGTTAATATAAGGAATTTGAAATTATTTATACTTTGAATTTTATAGTTAAGTATATTTTAGCAATTACATTTACTTTTGATACTTGTTATTATTAATTTGTTTATTTATTTTTTACTCCTTTTTCTCCCCAACTTCTTGGTATCCAATGTAACGTTCTGGGTGTAGTGGGTGAGAAGTCAGGCGCAGGAAGCAGAGAGTTCAGGGTAGTGTTAATTTAATTGCACAAAACGGCGAACATAAGCCAACCCCACGAAAACACAGGGCGCACAACAAAACAAACGCCCCAAACACTGTCCAGCAAAACCCACGAAATGGGAAACACGTAACCCACAGACGTGCACACAAGTTACACAAAACAAAGGAACTAAGGTCAGAACGTCACAGTACCCCCCCAAAGGTGTGGACTCCGGCCGCAAAACCTGAACCTATAGGGGAGGGTCTGGGTGGGTGTCTGTCCGGGGTGGCGGTTCTGGCGCGGGACCCCACTCCACCATAGTCTTTCTCCGCCTCCTTAACCGCCTCCGTGGCCTCTTAAGAGTGGCAACCCTCGCCGCCGACTTCGGACTGGGGACCCTAGCCACTTGTCCCGAATGGACGGGAGATTCCGGCAGCGCCGGAGTGAAGGACGACTCTGGCAGCGCTGGACAGGCGGGAGACTCCGGCAGCTCCGGAGTGAAGGGCGATTCCGGCATCGCCGGCGTGACAGGCGCCTCTGGCAGCTCCTGGCTGACTGACGGCTCTTGCAGCTCCTGGCTGACTGGCAGCTCAGGACAGATTGGCGGCTCTGGCAGCTCAGGACAGACGGGAGACTCTGGCAGCGCTGGGCAGGAGGAAGGCTCTGGCAGCGCTGGACAAGCGGGAGCACCTGTAGGGAGAAGACGGAGAGACAGCCTGGTGCGGGGGGCTGCCACCGGAGGGCTGGTTTGTGGAGGTGGCACGGGATAGACCGGACCGTGAAGGCACACTGGAGCTCTTGAGCACCGAGCCTGCCCAACCTTACCTGGTTTAATGCTCCCCGTAGCCAGGCCAGTGCGGCGAGGTGGAATAGCCCGCACTGGGCTGTGCTGGCGAACCGGGGACACCATGCGTAAGGCTGGTGCCATGTACACTGGCCCGAGGAGACGCACTGGAGACCAGATGCGCTGAGCCGGCTTCATGGCACCTGGCTCGATGCCCACTCTAGCCCAGCCGATACGAGGCGCTGCAATGTACCGCACCGGGCTATGCACACGCACCGGGGACACCGTGCGCCTCACGGCATAACACGGTGCCTGCCCGGTCCCTCTCGCTCTCCGGTAAGCACGGGGAGTTGGCTCAGGTCTCCTACCTGACTTAGCCACACTCCCCATGTGCCCCCTCCCAATAATTTTTTGGGGCTGCTTCTCGGGCTTCCTTGCCAGCCGTGTTCCCTCGAAGCGCTGGCTCCCATTACCTGCTGCTTCCGCTCTCCTGGCTGCCTCCACCTGTTCCCATGGGAGGCGATCCCTTCCAGCCAGGATCTCCTCCCATGTGTAGCAACCCTTGCAGTCCAAAACGTCCTCCCATGTCCAGGAGTCCTGAGATCGCTGCTGCCCGATACCACGCTGCTTGGTCCTTTTTTGGTGGATGGTTCTGTAACGTTCTGGGTGTATGATAGAGGAATTCTAAATTCCTTTATGTTTTATTGCCAAAACCAATTCGCACTCATTTCTAATTCATTAATGAATTGTAAGTTCATTAATTATGCATGAAGTAGATTGAGACCAGTCTTAAAAGCCAAAAGTAACAGTGTTTATTACAAGAGAGTACTGAAGCATACACATTTTTCCACAGGTTATAAACTGAACATGACATCATCAGTTTATCCCCCCTCTCTCCGATTCTCACAAGAGCCTATTGTTAGTGTTAGGTCTGGAAACTCTCCCAGACATTTCTTATCTGTCTGACAAGCCATAGCCTCGCTCCTCCGTTAACTTCCCAAGAGGCCCAGACAATTAATTCATTCTGCTTACATTTTCAGTAACAGCTTAACCAATAACTTTGACTTTTCATACCATAACATAATAGTATTAGAATAAATGGTTCTAATCAATAATGTATACATAATTAATAATCTAAACTATAATTTCCTCTAACAGTGTAGTAGGTGAGAAGTCAGGCGCAGGAAGCAGAAAGTTCAGGGTAGTGTTAATTTAATGCATAAAACGGCGAACATAAGCCAACCCCACAAACACAGGGCGCACAACAAAACAAACGCCCCAAACACGGGGACTTAAACTGTCCAGCAAACCCCAC